>NC_056730.1:1061745110-1062045110 GCF_019279795.1 Protopterus annectens | reverse complement strand
GTGAAATTTTTATAAGTATAGAATTAACATAATGATACTGGGTAGGAGAGTATATATTATATTGAAAATAATTACATAAGACCAACCACATCATATTATCTGTAATCTCTGCACAAGAGTGTGATGTCTTTGTCATGTTTAGGTTGAAAAGGGACATTTGTAAATCTTTCCAGTTGACCTTATAATTATTATTATCTAGCAAAAGTACAATAAATGCAATGTAATGTAGAACATTTTGGCATATGTTTCTAAATCAAGCAATTTAATTATTTGTTTTCCCCCAAATCTTGTTTGCTGTTTGTATGTTATCCTTGTGTCTAAGAAAACCATAAAAACTTTAAAATGTTTTATTAAAATTCTATAAATGTACTTTGAGATAAGAATAGTTTAAATTACAGACCAGATTTTGGGAAGTAAAACCATAATAATCATCCAAAGTTGGTTATCAAAAAAAAATGTAAAAATCTATTTGTTTCAAGTCTCAGCTAACTTCTTTATTTCTTCTAATTTTTTCAAAATGTCTTTATCTTGTTTTTCAAGCCTTTTTTACAATAATTCCTAAATATTCTAGTATTAAAGTGTGTTTTTCAGTTGAAAAATGTAGTTTTGTTATTATTAAAACAGAAAAATCAAAATTCTCAAATTATTTTATCATATTTCTACTTGAGTTAAATAAATTGGTGGACATATTTATTGAAAGGGTATATCCCAATTTCTTTATTACATCCATTTATAATGAAGCAATCCAAAAAAAAAAGAATGAATGGATTATATGCCCCATTCTTGGCAAAGCTTTTCCTTTGAAAGGAGATATTGGAAAAGCACATTATTCTGATGCTATGGTTATTACTTACAGTTTAGATGTAACCATTTTACCTAACATTATATGTAAAAATTGTTTTTTAATCCATGATTATGAACATTTTTGGAAATGAACATGACATTCCACTAGGTTTATTTTTAAGAGAAGATGTAATTTGAAAACATGGAACATGATTATAGTAAAATAGTGAAAAGAAGAGAAGGTTAGAGCCTATAGTTGTGGTGCATGCAACCAATGTACTTACATATATAACAAAGATATGTTTATTATTAGGAATAATTACATTCATATACCAGCTAAGGAATATTTCACTTGTGGGCCCACTGACATTATTTATTTGGTGGTGTGCCAAGTCTATGGATGTTATTATGTGGGAAAGGCTAACAGCTGTTTATGTAAGCATGTTTATGAACACTGCTATGACATACCAAAATGTGATTACACCAATGATTTGTACAAACATATATTGGTATATGTTGGCCCTCAAATACTTGAGTAAAAGGCAACAGTCAAAAATATACACAGACGCTGGAGGATAAACACTTTATATCAAAATAACAAGACACGGCAAAGCTTTCAGGTATAAACCCTTCTTCAGTGCATTCATTACAACAGTTAAAAACATAATGATTATATAGTGTGGGTCAGCATCACATGACCTGCAGCCCAATAGTCACATGACGCATAATTAATACAATATAATGTATTTCATTTCAATTTAGTTTGCTGTAGGAATTTGAGAACAGGTTTCAATGTTACAACATCATTTATTCCTGGCGGTTTGTCCGCCTGTAGCCTAGTTATCCACTCATACTCCTTCAATTCCAATTTGTTATTTATATCACCTCCCCTTGGTGTTGCTTCAACTATATGTATAACACGAAACAAAAATCTATGTTCAGCTCCATATTCCTCTATATGCTTATATAGAGAGTTAGTTTTTATTGCTCTGTTGATTTCTGACTTGTGTTCAATTATTCTATTTTTTAATTTTCTTATAGTTTTACCTATATAGAATGATGGACACTCAGAGCAGGTAGCCATATATACCACTGAGGTGGTATTGCAAGTAGCTTTAACATTAAAGTTATACACTTTTTTTGTGATAGGATGTTTAAATAAATAACTATTTTGATCTTGGATATCAGAACAACATGTACAGTTATAACATTTACATGTTCCTAGCTTTGTACTACTAGACGCACTTAGGATGTAAAAATCCTTATAACACAATCGCTGCTTCAGTGTTCTCATATTTCTAAAAGAAAAATAAGGTTTGACGTCTAGTACTTTCCTTACATCCATACATGCCATCAATATAAGCCAATTTTTTTGTATGACTTGTATTAAATATGTGTTAGAATTAAAGGAAGTAACAAATCTAACCTTCGTATCATGCTGTCTCACTTCACCCGTTGTAGTACCTTCAGTGTATATAGGTTTAAGGGTAGTAGTCCTTTGGGCTATAGTTTTATTCTTATATTCCAGGATTAATCTGCTGTCATAACCACTAGAAAGCAGTTCCTGTGTTATAGATTCAAGCTAAGTATTAAACATAACTTCATCTGTATTTAGTCTGCTTACTCTACCCAACTGTGATCTTACTATACTCTTGAATACATGGGGAGCATGCATACTACCAGAATTTAAGTACCCACACTATATAATCATTATGTTTTTAACTGTTGTAATGAATGCACTGAAGAAGGGTTTATACCTGAAAGCTTTGCCGTGTCTTGTTATTTTGATATAAAGTGTTTATCCTCCAGCGTCTGTGTATATATGTTGGCCCTCCCCAGATTTATATTTATGGAGTTTGAAAAGGTAGAAAAAAACTCAGTGGTGGGGCCTGAAATGATACAAGTGAAGAAAAATAGCTTAGATGCAATTGAGATTGAAAGCCAGTGTATTTCCTGGAATGAATGAATGTTTATCTATTGTTAGTGTTTTAAAAAGAGATAGAAACAAATTTAGTATGGCTTTTTAATTTTTACACGGAGTTATTTTTAAAACAGTTCATTTATCCGCTGAATATTTCTGGTTAAATGTATTGGATAGAGGAGCTATATATCATGTATTTTTAAACATATAACTTGATTAGTCAGTTTATTTTATGTGTTGCTTTTGATTGGATAGGATTTGACATGTGACCTATTTTCAATATATTTAATGTGATTTTATAATGACCATATTGTTCTAATGAAGTCTGAAGTGATGAATGTGCTCAACTAAATTTTTATAAAATACATTGTTTCAATATACACTTTTTTGTGTGTTTTCCTGTCTCTGTATTTTATGTGATTTTTGTTCCAATTTCATTGCTTTTTGGTTTGTATTTTTGGAATCTTCTCATTGTTTGGTGGTTTACTTTCCTACCGGAGAGACTTGCAAACTGACCTAGCACTTTTCTCAGAGCCTCCCTAGGCTTTCTCAGTGTTAATATTATATCATCAATATATAATGCCATTTTTGCCAATACCCTGTCAGAGCTGATTGCTTAATCTCTACTGCTTGGGGTTTTAGACACAATACAAGTAATATACTCTCTCATAACTGTTAAGACAGCTGAAAGCCCTTCCATTATTTTAACCTCTCTCTCCATTCCCCTGTATAGTGTTAGTAACATTAATATAAATGATTCTGGAAATCTCATAAACATTAACAGCTGAAACAAGTATGGCCACTACACTTTATCAAATGCCTTCTCCACATCTAAGTAGATTATTGCTATTTCTTTCTTTTTTTTTTTTTTTGAATTATTGGCATCTTGTATAATTATGAGTGCCCCTTGCATGCTATTAAATGTTCTTCTACCTCTTGTGAATCCATATTAGGCTCCATCTTCACCTTTCCCAACTATCATTTCCAACCTGTTTGCACATGTACTCATGAAAACCTTGCTGTCATGATTCTGGGTAGAAATTTGACAATACGAAATAAAGTTCAACGGATCCCTGCCTTCTTTGGGAATCACCACCATTATACCCTGCTTCCAAGAGGAAGTTAAGGGACACCTGCTTTGTTATTTTATCCTGACTAAAAATGTATTTCCAGATTGTTATTATTGTATCCCTCCCAGTTTCCATACCTTTACATGAATTCCATCCTTAAATGAAGATTTACTTGCCTTCTGCCTATAGATTGTTTCCCTGATTTCTTCTCCTGTTATTTAAAATTCAAGTCTTATATTTTCAGAGTCTGACAAACTGGGAAGAATAACTGCTTGGAGGTATCTGCTTATAACCTTACCTGTGCTCTCTGAAAAGGCCTCACCCTTATATAGGTATGCATAATACTGTCAGGAAGCTGCCCTTACACTATTCTTTGATTCTGGTTCTGTAGTTTAAAACTACACTCTCTGTCTTTTGTTGCTGTAGCTGGGCTGCTAAGGCTTTAATTGCACCAGTAATATTGGTGTAGTGTTTCATTCTCCCTTTTCTGTCCTTCCTCTTTTTGTTTTCTCATTCTTTCACTGCCTTCTAAAGTTAACCTCTGCCTTCTCGTTTGTATTACCCTTAACTCCTGTATCTTCTACTTCATATCCCTTCTTTTCTCCTTCTCCCCATCAACCTTATCCTGCAGCACCTTCCTAAAATTTGTTTAACCTTTTCCCACCTGACATAGGTCTATTCACCCACATCTAGGATCATTCCTAAAAGCAATAACTACCCCATTCCATGTACATGGGAGTTTCCATTCTTTATTTGAGAAACCTCCAGTGATAGTCTCCAATCCTCAACTAATATAAGTACCCATTCATGAAAAGGCATCAATGACCTCATCATTGTCCGAATTTGTCTTATACCAGTATTGGGTGGGACATTTACTGAAGCCACTGTTAGCTTCTGCCTCAAGATCCCTCCTTACAACCCACTAGGTAGCGATCATTGCCCTCAAAGATGTCTCATCTTCTATAGAGGTACCCCTATCCACAATATTAGTGCCCCCATTTTCTTGTACCAACATAACTCAAGTAGTCTACTACCTACCTTATAACCCTTCTGTATCAATTTCTTATGGTCTGCCTTTTTCAATACAGTTGCTGGAGTAGGGCTATATTCGTTCCTTTTTTCACACTATTTAATACTCTGTCCCTCTTGATAGGATTTACCACCCCATTTATGTTTCATGTTATTACCTACAACTTTCTTACTGCCATTGATGTATTAATTTTTATCCCTCTCTATGTCCTACCTTGATATCTGACTGCTCCTGGTTACTCCATTCTTACATGTTTGTTTGACTAAAACTCTTGCATAACAACTTTCTTATCACCTCTCTCAAAGTACTCCATCTTAAAGGTTTCCTCCATAGCCATCTTGTACACAAATCTCAACCTTCCCTTTGCTTTTTAACACCTTATTGATAAATCATGGCATATACCACTCTATACAATAAGGGGTTTTCAGCCTTCCAAAGTA
Organism: Protopterus annectens; assembly: GCF_019279795.1. Taxonomy (NCBI): domain Eukaryota; kingdom Metazoa; phylum Chordata; order Ceratodontiformes; family Protopteridae; genus Protopterus; species Protopterus annectens. The sequence goes on along the minus strand of NC_056730.1, from coordinate 1,062,039,866 downwards.
AAGGCAAATATGTCTTCCCCATTGTGGCATAGATCCTTTGTCCATACTCCCTCCACTGGGAGGGTGCAACTGTTTGCACCCTTCGAGACACACTTCCTCCTCTGTGCCTCTACTGCCTTATCATGCTTTATCCTCTTTTGCTTTGTCTCCAATTCCTCAAACCTTAACCATTGTCTAGTCTGGCTGACATCATGGGTTTACCCTCCTGATTCTGTTCATTAAAATCTGTTTACCTCCACACCCTGTCAATTGCATAGAATTACCCCAGTTTGCAATAGACCATTGCATTTAACCATTTTAAAGCAACATACCATCTCCCTGCAATAAAATCAAAGTTACCTCTTTACAGAATATCTTCAACCTATTTATTTGTGCCATTAACATTCAAGTTGCAGTGATACCCGTAATCAAAATACACAGGGTAATTGTAAGGTGTTTCTAGAATGAACTACTAATCACACCCTCAATACATATCTATTAAAAAACAACAAACAGAGGTAATCCAGAGGACTCAAGTGAAGTCTGGTATCCCACCTGTGACCTAGAGGGTGATGGGACTAACATGAAAAAGAGTACAAAGGATTAGTCCCAATAAAATTACTTTAGCTAGCAGATCTATGAGACTGTCTCTCTCTCTCTCAGATCCCCTCCCCATGGGAGGAATAAAGACACCTTGTTGAAGTTTCCAGTAGTTTATTCAGGTAAGCAGGTAGATGGACAAGTGTTCTTGTTCTAATACATCGCATTCAACAAGTCAGTTATTTAAAGGCAGTTACAGACAATAGTGGGAGGGTCCATGAGACCTGACTGGAGTTAAATTGGGAGATGGAAAAACAAGGAGCCAATCCCAAAGCTTAGAGGCTAGTCCTTTATTTGAATATTCCTGAAAGACCCATGAAGGTTTACCAGCTCAGCAGCCTGTGGAACCTTATTCTTAGTTAAAAGGATTTATTTTTATTTTTAACTTCTAACAAACAAAACATGACAACACACAATGAGCTACAACTATAGAACTATATTTAAGAAAACACTTTCACCTGAGCTTCATCAGGTCATTCTAATAGACTGGTTTACACTCTGATAATTGAAAATGCCTGCTTTTACAATCCTATCACCAGACTTTATTAGTCTGTTTTGTAACACATGTTCATAGGTTCATAGGTTCATAGGTTCATACTAGGTTATCTGCCCTAGGGCATTCATAAGCCTAGTCAAAGTGTGTTTGGCTTTCGCTACCCATTTTAAATTAATTTTGCTATGCCCTTTTTCGAGGTTAGTATACTGTGCCTCTGTCTAACAGTGACACAGAAGTGATACACGGGGTAAACCTACGATCTCCCATCCACTCATCAAGATTCCTCTTGAAGAGAGTCAATGAGGGACTCTGCCTAACCTGGACTGGGATTTTATTCCAGAGTGAAGGGAGCCTCTGGGTTATGAATCTGTCCCTCCAGCATGTCCTATTTATTTCAGTGCTGAGGTTCAAGTCTCTCGAGCGCGTAGCTCAATGGGATTTGGATTTTCTGAGGTGCAGCATGTCCATTAATTCCATGTTGGACATGGCTTTATACGTCAGGCACAGATCACCTCTGAGCAGGTGGTATGCCACTGAGTAGAGCTGGAGTTTCTTTAACCGGGCAGCATATTGCATCTGTTTGAGCCCTTTGATCCTCTTGGTGAGGTACTTTTGGGGTCTTTCCAGTTGCTGCAGATGTCTGGTAAGGTACATCCCAAAAGGGGCATTGTACTCAATTATGGGCCTGATGAGGGATGAGTAAAGAGGCACGATGACCTCCCCTGATCTAGATGTGAATCCCTTCCTGATTAGGTGGGCTATATAAAATGTTTTTCTAACCACTTTGGCCACGTGGTTGTCAAATGAGAGATTGCTATCAACTTGGGTCCCCAGGTCCCTAATTACTTCTTCTGTACTTAATGGATTACCACCTATGTGGTAATTTGTGGGCACTTTGTTTTTGCCAAAGGGGATGACTATACACTTTTTGGTGTTTAGCTTGAGGCCATGGCTCTGGCACCAGTTGTCTGTTTCTATGAGGCCCTTTTGGAGGATGCTTGTGTCGGCTTGAGAGTCGATTATGGTGCCCAGTTTGCAGTCATCTGCAAACTTGGTCAGCCACAGTCCTTCCGTGTTGGCCTGTACCTCCGAGAAATATATACCAAACAAGAGAGGTCCCAGGACTGAGCCTTGTGGGACACCACTTGTAACTGGTTTGGAGTCTGATATGGCTCTAGCAATTCTAACCATGTGGGTTCTGTCCTTGAGCCAGTTTGCAACCCATCTAGTGACATAGGGGTTTATATTTAAGCTGGTGAGCTTATCTATAATGCCCAAGTGGGGTATTGTATCGAAGGCTTTTGCGAGGTCCAGGTAGGCTGTGTGGACCACCTTCCCCTCATCAATGGCCTTGGTGACTGTTTCAAAGAAATCAACCAGGTTTAAGAGGCATGATCTGCCCTTAACAATGCCGAACTGGGTAGGATCAAGTTTCTGTAGGTCCCCAATATCTTTATTTATGAGGTCCATAATGATCCTTTCCATAGCTTTGCAGACCACGCTAGTCAGGCTTATGGGGCGATAGTTTCCAGGATCCGTTGAGGCACCACCTTTGTGGAGAGGGACCACTGTTGTGTACGCCACTCTTTGGGTACAGATCCTGTAGTAAGGCTAAGATTGAACAGTAGTTTTATGTTTGGGTTTAGCTCTTCTTGGAGTTCATGTAGGACGCAGCCCGGGACACCGTTTGGTCCCATTGATGCTGTGTTTTTTGCTTTGGAGAGGGCGGCTCTTACCTGAGCATCTGAGATGTCAGGGGGGCAGCACTCTGCTGGGATAGATATTTGCCCTTTTGGTGGGGGGGGAGAAGTTTGCGCTGAACCTGTCAGCTAGGATGTTGGCAATGTCTGTGGGTTTGATGTATTTTTTATCATTTTGGACTAATTCTGAGCATATCTGGGAATTCCCACCCAGGTTCCTAACATAAGTAAAGAAAGCCTTGTGATTATCCTTAGTGTCCTGTGCAATTTTTCTCTCGAAGCTGGCCTTAGATGATTTTATGAGTGCCCATAGTTTTTTGCTAATACTGATCAGAGATGCCTTCCCTTTTTGGGATTTTGCTCTATCATGTAGTAGCTTCCTCCTTCTATTGTATAGTTTGTTTATGGCTGGGGTCCACCAGACAGGACGCCTGCCTTTGGAGGATTGGGTCTTGGTTTTATTTGGGATTGCATGATCCATGCATTCCTGAAGGTGTTCATAGAATGCGTTTATAAAGGATTCTGCAGTCTGGGCCATATTTTCCACAGGCTCGGGGGCTTTGAAGGATTCCACCTCGGTTTTGAGAAGTGTGAAATTTGCTTTAGAGAAGTTTTTCACTGTGGTTTTCTGGGCAGGGGGTGGGGTCGGGATGTGAATATCCGGTGAGATTAGTTTATGGTCTGATCTTACCAGTGAGGGATACACTTCTAGTCTGGAGCATAGAGTCCCCATGTTGGTGATGATCAGGTCCAGTATGTTTTCCCCTCTTGTGGGAGTGGTAACAAGTTGTTCCATAGCATTTGAGTTTATAAATTCCATGTAAAATGAGAGGCTGTGTCTGCATCAGTGGGGCTCATATTTCTTGGAGCCAAATATGAAAGCTTTATTACAGAACTTTTTCCAGTCTGTCACATGTAATATGAGAGGCTGTGTCCAGTTTTATGGGGCTCATTATCCCCTGACATAATATGAAAGGCTAATACTATCTTGTATAACAAAATAGGTTTATAGTGCCTGATTATAAGAGGCTCAAATACATGATTAATGTGACCAGTCCACATTCTTCTTGCTCTTGATGAAAGCAGACCATTTTATATACAGAAGATGACGCTACACTAGGTGATTCCCATTTTGGAACAGTACATGCATAGAGAGAAATAGCATACAGTGGGAAACATGTTGCAGTGCTCATTTTTGTGATGGGATCATTCCTGAATTAATTCAAATCCTATCAGTTTCACATGCTTTATTATTTTTAAGTTATTTTAATTTATTAGAGACTTATTTATTGCTTATAGGTTTCAATAAAGTTTGCTTTTGGCAATTTCTGCAATATTCATAAGTTTTTATCCTACCAAGATCCTTGATTCTGGAATCTTTGAAATCACCATCATTATTATTTTGATTTACAGAATTATAGTATTAGTGGCATAACAGTTAGTACACTCACCTTTGGTGCAGAACCCTATGAGTTCTATTCCCACACCAGGCAGAGTGACAGCCGACACTGCAGTGCAGCATAAGGGGGATGCTGCATTCCTGAGTGTGTCCTCCTTTGGATGAGATGTTAAATACTGAAGTCCCACCTGCCTGAGTTGGTAGTAGCACAGGTGGATGCAAAAATATCCCATGACATCTACTGAAAAGTGTAGGAGTCGTTCTCTGATGTTCTGAACCCCTGAATTTCCCTAAGTAGTATAAATACCATCTGGGGTCTCCCTTGAAACGTGGGACTAACCTGGTCAACAAAGTAGAATGAAATATGTACAAAATAGTCTGAAAATTATTGTAATATTCCCTCAATTTCTGTTATTTATGAATTTTTAATCTTTTGAATAAGTTATGCACTCCCTTAGGTGACCTTGAACTTGAAGGCATTTTTAATTTCCCTTAAGCTAAAGCCATTTTACGAGAAAACTTGATAGATAATACTTGTTTAGAGAATTTACTTGGTCGAGGAGATTTATGTTCCCTTTTTTGAAACTTGGATTTAACAGGTTGATTATGCAGATGTCTAGAAGTTCATTTTCCCACTGTTTAATTTTTTTCTCTTGCACTAATTCATAACTCTGCTACATAATTAAGCTTTTAAAGAGTCCCAAATCATTATTTTGCTTACTTCTTCTTTATCATCTTCATTTACATAGCAAATCTTAAAGTCATCTTGTTTCACTAACTATGACAGTATTCTAGACATCAAAGCTATTCTCTTGAACTCAATTAATATCTCTAAAATTAAGGGATTATGGTCTGAGAAGGGACAATGTATGATTTTATTTTTTTTTCTTTGATATCATATCATATGATATGAAAATATGAAATCAGAATTTTGTCTATCTAGAATGGTGCCAAAAACACAGAAATTATGTTGAAATGCAGAGTCGCTCTCGTGGATTCATAAAAAAACCCTCTGCTTTCTTTTAGAGCTGAAGTAAAAATAACCTGTTGGTGGTAATTTGCTTTTCAGAAACACATCATCTGTAGCCCATGCAATGAGTTGGCATAGACACCATCCCTCATTCACTCTCCCACATATAAACGCACACACACACACACACACACACACACACACACACACACACACACACACACACACACACACACACACACTCACTTACACACAACACATACCTCATATCATTCCTATGTTGTCAGAACATTCCCATTGTCTCCTTTTTCCTGTCTGATAATTCATGGATGATTACAGTCAGTCATTATTGCCAGACATTAGAGTTTCATAGTGGATATACTTCAGTAAATGCATGGTAGTTTAAAACCTGACATACTAGTGACTTTCTAAATTTGTATAAGTGCCATTAAGGCATGATGATAAAGGGTATCCCTAGTGGCTAATATCTCCTTGTTCTACATCTTTGGAATTATCCCTGGTGGCTAGTGGTCCCCCTACTCAATGTTGCAGGCTTTAGTCTAGGGTGTGTGGAAGTATGGCAGTCACCCCAACCTACACACACACACACACACACACACACACACACACACACACATATTAATTCTATACATGCACTCACATGCACACGCACACACACACACACACACACACACACACACACACACACACACACACACACACACACACACACACACACACACACACACTCACTCCCTCACTATACCTCCTATTGTGATTTCCCAGTAAAGACACACACTCATACATGCAGCCCTTCACTTACATACACACTCACACATGTCCTAACACTACCTGACCACTAAACTCCCCAGCACTTACCTCTACCACAGTGGATGCACACAGCTATTTGGCCATGTTCTTTATCACAAGTGGCCAGGACTGACCATGCTACTTTAAACAGCCAAGTAATTTTCTGAATCACTCAGGCATGACAAATGCTAAGTTTCTTATATCTGCAAAGATGTTATCTTTTTTATTAGCAAATGTTCAGTGGGAGTCACAAAGGCTGCAGCTGAAGGCAGTTGTACTTTCTGTTCTGTGTGAAATGCACAAAGATTCATTGCTGACTACCTTACGTGGAGATGAGCTGTCTGCAGGTGCATGTCATTAATCTTCTTTGTATTCTTTGCTGAAGGGAATTCAACATTTAAAGGTACAATAGCAAGCAATTCAGTGAAAAATAAAGTTAGTAATTATGGAAAGTGAATAAGCGATAGCATCTTTCCTAGCAGCCTTAATACTTTAAAGCATTTAATAGAACAATGCACATTTTAGTTTTATTTAAAGATAGATGGCACAATTTTTGTTAGGGCTAAAAGTTAACATCTTCTGAAAGCTTACAACATGTTTTCACATGTGGGAGAGGAATAGAGATAAGAAAAGAACAGATAGTGATTAGTGTAAGTGCGAACACAAACTGTAGCATGCAATTTCTCTTGGTTGACTTTAATTTTTTGGTTAAGTAATACATGTGGGTGCAGCTGATGATTTTGGGCAATTGCTCTTACCTGGATGGTTAAATTTCATTTTTGAAGATGTACATAGTTTTGTGTGTTTGTTCTAAGTTAATAGGGGTGGGGGTGTTCTGAAAAAAATGTATGCAGCATTTTGTTTGAGAGCTTTGATTAAAATACAATTCTTGAAAAATGTGATATATGTTCAAACAGATATGAGAAGAAACAACTGTATAGAAGATCAGCTTGCCAAACATTAGTGTGTGCATGTAACAAAAATTTGGCAATGCACATTCAAAAAGCTATTATGTATAATAGGTGAAAACAATAGCTTTTTATCATAATGGCTATGCTATCCATATTATCTTGGAACATAAATGGCCTTACAGGTCTAGACAAAAAGAAAAGAGTATTGAACTATATGATGAAATGCAGAGTGCAATTAGCAATACTGTAGAAGACACATTTGAAAAGACATGAACATGGGAATTTGACAAAAGAAAGGATTTCTGGATGGATATTCAGCAACATATCACTAAGAGGCTCCAATAGTGATAGAAGAGGAAAAAAGTCAATAATGGTAGATTTATGGTAGTAAAGGGCTATTGGTAAGGGAGGAGGATTACACTGGCATGTATTTATATTCTACCAAAAAGTGCTATTTTGGAGCTTAAGAAAGTTTTTGGAGAATTAATCAGCTTTCAGTATGCAATTTTACTTATAAATGGGGAGAATGTATTGGGAGTCTAGAGGAGGAAAATATATGATAGCCTTTTTAAATGTCCAGCTTTTGTATTATATGCACCCACTAATGTTTGGCAGGTTGATATTTTATACAATTGTTTCTTGTCATCTCCATTTGAACCTATACCACATTTTACAACACTTTTTGTTTTAATGAAAACACTCAAACAAAAAAAAACATACCCCAGAACACCCCATAACCTATTAACTTAAAGCAAAACACACACAACTATGTACATTATCAAGTAATGAAGTTTGACCCTCCTGATAGGAAAAATTGTCCCAAATTAACAGCTGCATACACACGCACACACACACACACACACACACACACACACACACACACACACACACACACACACACACACACAATACCTAACCTAAAATTATGGTTGTCCATATTAAGACACATGTTACAGCTTATGGTGCTACTTACACTAATTGATGGTGACTCTTATCTTACCTTTTTTTTCCCTCTCCCAGCTGTAAAAAAACAGCTTGTATGCATTCAGGAAACATTAACGTTTGGCCTTAAAAGTGTTCTGGCTTTTTATTACCTACCACTGTAGTGAGCTTGTCTCTGTGGAAACATAAGAACAAAATGCACTGCTCCCCTCAGCTATACTTTTCAACTCATACTGAACATTTATTTTCTAAAAGGAAACTTTTCATTACATTCAGTGCTCGCTTACATGGTTACACAAAAAACTTGTTATTAGATTAAGCCAAGGGCCTTAATACAGACCTTCACTTATGCAAAACTAAGATAAAACATATCAACTCTACATATATTATAATCTGTGTACTTTTACACCGCATCCTCCACCTCAACAACCCAAGTTTACATCATATTAACTTAAACATGCTTTTGTCCAACCTTTCTTCTATTTTACATTGTAAATTTTATATTTCTTAAAACTAAAAAAGGGGAAAGGGCATTTGTTTACTTTAGTACCTTTATCACATACAACAGTAACTGAAATGCTTTACTATGTTACATATTTATACCATGAAATGTTTTATACAAATACTGTCAAGAACAAAAATTGTTTTACTTACAGTTACTTTCCCCTTTCCTTTCAGTGTCCTTCCAAACATTAATGACATGAAGTGGGATATGTGTTTTTCAGTCCCTCAAAAATTTAACAAAGTCAACAAAAGTTCAATCTTTACACTTTTTCTTGTAAAGTCATATTACATAAATGTGATTGATGCTTTATAATCTCACATGTATTCACTAATTTCAATATTGCTGGTCTAATTCCTGTTCATCTACGTCTCCCAACCCCAAACTCTGGCTCAAGTCCAAGGTTTTCTAGTGGTTTTTCTGTCCCTCAAGCATTTTCCTTTGGAACATTGGAATAAGTTTCACTGGTAAAGTTTCTCAATGAGCTTTATTATCAGAAAAAATGAGAAGTAGATTCCCTTTCTGTTTGATGACTCACTTTTTTGTTGGACAAACTTTTGTATTTCCTCCTTAGCCTACATGAAAAAATTACTTTGAGACTCCAGGAAAAATATTCTGAAGACAAGTGGGTGTAGCAACCTGAATCTCACATCTGCCTTTCTACATTTCCTGATCACTGGGATACATTTGCTTCTCCTCTGTCAAGTGTACAGTGAATAATGATTTTTCAGAACCACTCTATAGTCTCCAAATTGTAATACTTTGCCTTTGTGCCAGAGTTTTGTCAGAATCAGCTCTTTCTGCTGGTGTAATTGCATCTTTACTAATACAGGTCTTGGCTGCTTTCTCATGGCCAAGTTTGGAGTATAGACACAATGTGCCCATTCAATTAACAAATCATGTTGTAGAATGCCAGTCCATTTGCTTATCTGCTCCTTCATAAGATTAATGCAGTCTGTTGCTTCCAGTTTCTCTGGTACAGCAGAAATTCTCAGGTTTCCCAAGCACTCTAATTCTGCCATTTTTAAAAACAGCACTTCTTGAGCAGTCTCTTACTCTCCCAGTCTTTTCTTCATTCCAACCTCTGATTTTTGCAGTTTTATTGCTTCATCTCTATGGCTGTTTAAAGCTTCTTTCATTTTTCCAACCTTTTATTTGAGTTAATATAGTCCTTCAATGTTTCATTTATTTTAATCAGCTCTGAGTGCATTTACTTTTCCTCTGCATTACTGGAAGCCATATCTTGCACCAAAGCTGGAGCTTGAACTGTTGTGTTGCTGAACAGTTGCAGTATTCTTCCCAGTCAGTGTTTTCTATTGTCCTTTTCTTTCAGGCTCACTAAGTTTCTTCTTTGCTGGCATCCAAGCAATGTACTTACTAGCCAGTAACTGAATTTACTAAAACTGGCAGAGTTACTGGCCCGTATTGCTAGGTTTCTTTTTTTTCACACCAGGAGAGTTGACGTTAAGCTGTTGATCAGTGTGTAGCCATCTTGAAAGTCTCCTTACAATGACATTCTATGATAGCATCCTCATACTGCAATCAATGCATAATTGTAGAATCTGAAAAAGCATGATCAACCACAATAATTCATCTTTCTCACTTGCATTTATCACCTAGCTGCCTAATTTGCCAAAGTATTTGCTTTGTTTTATACCATGACATGCATTTCACCAGTATTGCTCTTGCTTTTATAAGTGAAAACACAAATAGAAGACAACGTTTTCTATACTGAAAGTCTAGATCAAGAAAACAATTCTTGTTAATAGTTTTTTCCTTGATATATTCCAAACAGCTCACTCCTTTTGTTCCTTCAGGTATTCCTATCACCCAATGATTAAGTCATTAAACCTTATCTTTCAAAGCCTCCAACTACTACTCTACCAAATGCAGTTTTCCATAATTTCCTACTAACTGATCCCTTATCTGTTGACTCCACAATGGTATCAGCATGATGGCATCACATTACTCTACAAAGAACTCATAGCTTTCATCTTCTTAATCAGATTGCTTCACAAATATCAAGATCTTTCAAGAAAGCTTCAAAATCACGTGATCAAAAGATGTCAAAACTTCATCAACAGATTTCATCTCATAAACAGAGTTTTCCTCCATTCTTACATATAAATTCATAGGATCCCAAGTTATCTTGCACTACAAAACATTTATGAGAACTTTACTGAATTTAGAAACTAGTCTTTAGCATCTGAAGAAGTAACTGCGCTATCAACATGTAATGTCACCCAGTCTCACTGTAATGTTCAGAATGTAAAGCATGTAGGAAGTCCATGCAGAACTAATATGTTGCAATAATTTCTTGTCTTTAAGTTTCCCAATTGCTGGGTGACACAGTGGATTCTTCCCAAAGTTTACTCCTGACTTTGAGTTCATACTACAGAGATTTGTCCAAACATTTCTTGGTGCAACCCTGAAATTTTCTACTTGTCAGAGGAAAAGAACCTTAATAAAAGTAGCCACAGGACAGCTGGGGCCAGTGATCACATTTTTGAAATGTTTCAGATTTTTAGAAATTCTCTTTTGTCTCACAGGTTTTCCTAGTCCCTTACACTTTTTGGGATTTTGTGATAAATCAAACAATTACAGTTAGTGACTAATGCTAGGCATAATAGCTGTCTTTATTATTCCTTGTAAAATGCATATTAATGCAATTCAATTATATAGATAACTTTCTAAATTAATTCCATCAGTAAGTAAAAAGTGTCCCAGATTTTTTTGTCTTTTTCTCTAATTACTTTCAGCTCTGCCCCTTCTTCTTGAGCAAAGAAAATGAGACCTACCAGTGGCAAATGGATTCATGACATCAAATAGAGTGACAATTCATTGAGTATAGATTCACCAAATCTAAATCACAAAATACAACTTTCAGTGATCAATAAACTAGCATTTTGTAGGGGGAGAAGTCCCCCCATACTCTCATGGGAGGGGAGACCTCCCACATTCTCCAAACATACATAAATATACATATATTAATTCCACAGTCACACAACAAAAGGGGAAATGACAATATCAACGATTGATGTAAGCAGTTTTCAGCAATAATGACTTTATAAAGTAGTAATCACAGGATTGTCTATCAAGCATTTTACAAGTTCCCAGAAAAAAAATCACCCTCTTAGAAAGTTTTTCCTCACTTCATTCATCATTCATCATTCTATGAAAATATGCTACTTCTACTGGATATCAACAGAAGACAGTAAGAAACTAATAATCTTTCTAATAAAGAAAATTTCAGACGCTTAGGATATGACCTCACAAGGGGGAAAACCCATCTTGGCCTCTTATTCTGCATACCCACAGAAGGCTTGGCAGCTCTCCTGCTCCACTGAGCCTTTAGGAGAAAAGTCTTTTCAGATGTGCAAAGCAAAAACCTTTGAGGCACACACTGTGGTATAACTGGATACTCTAACCTGTCAGTCGCTCATCTTGTTTCTTATTAAAGAGAGGGAGTTGGGGTAGTTCGTTTGTATGCTTTATTACAAAGAAACACATCAGGATGGATAGCAGCAGTACAAAATATAAACGGACTGATTAACTGATGGACTACACAGACATACATGCTTACATCTCAACAGCTAACTACAAAATGGCAGTCAGGCTCACACGTGCTCAATATTTATACACTTGTGCAAACCCCTAGAAAGCTTCTTAAAGGTATATATACATATTGATCTACATCCTCCCTCTTTAATGAATTGGCCACAATATAATGACATTTGAAAAGAAATATGCAATTGTACAGACAATGAGAAATAAACACAACATTCATGTCCAAATTGCCGAGTATCTGGAACATGGTCTGGAAATGCGAGTTGATCTAGTGATAAAGCAATTAGAATTGGGTTTACCAACAGAGACAGTCATTGGTGAACAACTTATTTCAGGAGTTTCGTGATTCTTCTCAAGAACAGGGATATTTACTGGAACGTGCTCTGGAACTGGAATGCTGGATAACTCACTCTGAGATATAGAGTCTTTCTTGCAGGCATGGTACTGCAATACAGGCTTGGACACCGGTATCAAATGTTTCCAATTCCACCTAAATTCTGTTCCTTGCGATTCCACAATGTACGGTCTTGGCTCTGGACATACACATTTCATGACACCAATCCAATCAAAACCTTTGTACATCTGCATCCTCACTATCTTCCCTTTTCATAATGGATTGAGTGGTTTGCTGGTCATATCATAATAGGACTTCTGGAATAAGCACTTCTTTAACAAATGGGCTTTCACTGCTCTGCTGTTCTTGACACATGGAACCAATAATGAACTAATAATTGGTAATGTGGTTCTGGTTTGTCTCGACAGAAGTCTCTGTGCAGGTGAACCAAGATGTTTATTGCAAGGAACATTCCTGAGATTCAATAGATTCAAGAAAACATCAATATTGTCATGTTTCAACTTCTCTAGTAATTGTTTTGCACTTTGAACTGCACGTTTTGCCAAACCATGTGACTGCTGATACTCAGGGCTACTCGTAACTTGAATAAAGTCCCACTCTTCAGGAAATCTTTTGAACTGCTGGCTTGTAAACTGTGTACCATTGTCAGAAATAACTTTGTACAGGCTACCATGAACTGCAAAAGGATGCTTCATCTTAGTAATGACAGTACTGGATGCTAGAGTAGAAAGTAGATCAATCTCAAACCAATTTGAATAAGAGTCTACTAACACCAAGTAATGTTGACCATACCATTAGAAAATGTCTGTAGCTACTGTCTACCAAGGTAGTTCAGGAATCTAGATAAACTGAAGTGGCTCTTTCTGTTGATGTGGCTTATTACTATTACATACAGAACAAGATAAAAGTACTCTCTCAATTTCCTGTGACATAGAAGACTAAAATACTAGTTCTCTCACCCTTCTTTTGGTAGCATTAGTTCCACAATGCAAAACAGTAACGTACTCTTGTTGCAAGGATTTTGGAACAATCACTTTTTGATATTTCATGATGATACCATTGTCAAACAAAATCTCATCTCTGTGAGGAAAATAAGGTTGCAAGTCTACTGGTAAGCAAGATTGCTTTGATGGCCATCCTTGACTGATAAAGTGGTTGAGCTTCTGAAGAACTGGATCTTAGGCTGTATGACTTCTGAGCTCACCAAGATGTGTGGAAGAAAAAATTCTCACCTCCATGACTTCAAGATCGAGTTTCTCATTTTCATACTGTTCAGTGGTATTTCTGGGCAATCTGGATAAAGTATCAGTAAGACAAATAAGTTTGCCTTTCATGTAGATAAGACTGAAATTATACTTTTGCAATTTCAACATCTTGGGTTGCAATCTAGCAGGAGCTGTATGCACAGGCTTTCTCAAAATAGTGACTAGAGGTTAGTGATCTGTTTCAGTCTGGATAGGTCTACCATAAATATAGTCATAGAACTTCAAACATGCAAACACAATTGCCAAGAGTTCTTTCTCTATCTGTGCATAGTGCATTTCAGTTTGGGTTAGAGTTCTGGATGCATAGGCTACTGGTCTACCCTCTTGAAGAATGACTGCACCAAGACCAAATTTAGAAGCATCACAAGAAACAGTAATTGGTTTGTGAACATCATAGTATCTGAGAGTTGGTGGACTGGCAATTTTCTGTTTCAGGACATCAAATGCTCTTTGGTGTTGTTCTGACCATGACCAAGATACATCTTTATGTGTCAGCTCTCTAAGTAGTGCTGAAAGTTGGCTCAAGTCTGGAATGAACTTGCCTAGGTAGTTAACTATGCCAATAAAATGTTGTAGGGCTTGAACATTGTCTGGAGCTGGCATCTCAAGAATTGTTGTTTGCTTGGAAGGATCTGGTCGTAAGCCTGAACTGGTAAACAAACAACCAACATAAGTAACTTCTCATAGCCTGAACTTGCACTTCTGAGGATTCAGCTTAAGATTCACTTCATGTGCTCTTTCCAGAGCTTTCCTGAGGATTCTGTCATGCTCAGCTTCACCATTACCTCCTACTAGAATATCATCTACTATAATAGCACACAGATACCCAGAATAAATTGCTCCATTGCACATTGGAAGACTTCACTGGCAGAATTTATCCCCAATGGCATTCTCATAAATCTGTATCTGCCAAAAGGAGTACTGAAAGTGGTTAGCAATGAAGATTTTTGATCAAGCAAAATTTGCCAGAATGAACTCTTTGCATCCAAGACAGAAAAAACTGTGGTATTTGGCATAAGAGCAGTGACTTCTTTGACTGCATGCATTGGGTGATGAGGTCTTTTTAGTACTTTGTTCAAATTTCATGGATCAATACATATTCTGATATCATCTGAGCTTTTCCTATGAGCAACAGCCATACAAGATATGCATTCAGTAGGGATAGAAGAACCTAAAAGACAAATTACACCTTGCTGAACCATTTTATCTAGATGGACTTTGACTCTGTTCTGCATAGCTACTGGAACTTTCCGGGCTGGCCTGACAACTGAACTGACTTCAGGGTCTAACTTCATGGAGTACACAACTGGTAGTTTGATTAGCTTGTCTTCGACAAGATCAGCATGGGTAAAAAAAATAGACTGGGTAAAATTAAAACTGTGGTTTTTCAAGCTTACATAGCGCACTTCCTTATTAAATAAAAGTAGTCCCATTTTTAAACTCTCTGAGGCCTAATAATGACTGTACATGCCTTTTGACCATGTAAAGTAGCAAGTCATAGTTGTTCCCAGCAGAGTAACATGAATGCACTACTGAACCTTTGGTTTGAATTTCTTCACCACCATAAGCAACAAGCTTCACACAATTTGCCAAATCAAGCTTCTCACCAGCACATACTCTGGCAAATCTTAATGCTGACATAACATTGCATTTTGAACCTGTGTCATACTTGAGCTCTATAGGTCTCCCATTTATCTGAACAGTACAAAATACTTCATTCTTTGCCCATAAATCTACTGCATTGACTGTTTCATTAAGCACTGCCACACCACCACCATAAAAAGTAGGGTCACAGCTTTATAATTGATCAAACTGTATATTTGAATGTTCTCTTTTAATAAAAGAATGGCCTGTATTTGATTTACAAAACCTTTTGAAATGATTCCACTTATTGCACCTATGGCATTGTTGACCAAAAGCTAAGCACTTTTCTGTTTTGGGCTCATTATTTCACCACAATTACAACAGTTGACTATGAAACTGGGTATAGGCATATGCTTTGAGTTTACTGACTCACTCTTCTGCTTCACTGAGACTGTGTGATTTCCAGAGTGTGCCTTGGAACTTGCTACAAAGTTATGAGGTTTCCCAGGGACTTTTCCAGGTCTCCCCATAGCTGCCATGTGCTTGGTCCTGTTTCTTTTAACAACATGCTGCATACTATCAACATGAGCACTAGAAGATACTGGAAGCATGTATTTCTCATTTGTAAGCATATTTGTGTGCTTTTCTGTGAGCTCATATATCTGACAAATCTCAATGGCTTTATTCAAAGTTAAATCATTGTCATAAAGCAAATCATTCTCACAGCATCATCTTTAATACCACACACAAGTCTATCTTTTATCAACTCATCCCTTAAATCACCATATCTGCATGTTTTAGCCTTATTTCTCAAGTCACTTATATATGCTGCAAAAGTTTCCCCAGGCTTTTGATCTCTTGTGTAAAATAAGTGCCTTTCCATTGTAATATTCATTTGGAGGTTACACATTTCTCTAAATTTATGTTTTAAACACTCGGACTCTTCTCTTGACTCAGCCAGTACCACTATATGATGGTTTTCCCCCTCTCCTGCAAATATAGCAGGTGCATACACAAATGAATGCTCTCTTTCTATGCCTTCTGAACCAGCTAAATTAAGAATAATAAATGCCTTTGTATGGTCATCTTTATCAGAAAATGCAGCTTGTATGAAAATATCGTACTCTTGCTCAAACACTCTCCAGTTCTCTACAATATTAGTATCAAAGACAAGTGGAGCTGGTTTTCAAAATCAATTGCCATGCCAACAAATTATGCCCAAACACACTGAAAAAATGGTCTTTGCAATTGTATACAAATGTGCACACAGAGCCAGTACTTGTAATAACATTCAAATGCACAATGAACTCTTTGAAATACTGTGCTTTGCGAGATATGCTTTGAAATGGCTATATTTTGCAAATAAGAAATAATTTAAGTTAGCTTTGATACCTGAAATACGTTGCTGACCCTTTTTTGCAAGTTATACGTGCAGTAGGGATGATCCATTCCTCTGTATTCCTCCACCTTTAACTGAGTGCCTTCTCGGTCCAGAATCTGAATTTCTGGATCCCATTCTGATACCATGTCACTTATCTTGTTTATCATTAAAGACAAACAGGCAGGGTAGTTTGTTTATATGCTTTATTATAAAGAGACACATCAGGATTGATAGCAGCAATACAAAATATAAACAAACTGACTAAATGACAGACTACACAGACATATATGCTTGCATCTCAACAGCTAACTACAAAATGGCAGTCAGGCTCACACATGCTCAGTATTTATACACTTGTGCAAGCCCCTAGAAATCTTCTTAAAGGTATATATACATATTGAGCTACACTGTCCACATATGTAGCATTTATCTTTGTTCCTATGGTCCATGTTATAGCTAAAAAAGTTCAATGCTGGTCAAGTCATTCATCTAGTGAACATCTGAATAAATTAAAACAAATGAGGCCTTCAAAATCCTTAAACAACCTGAGAATACCCCAGCACTAAAATACTTAATGACTCCCTACTCCAATCTAAGCTGCCTTCACTCAGCAAACAGACTCCTTGTCCAAACAACTAAATCTCTCAACCTAGGTGGTGACGCGCTATTTGCCAACACCACTGGTAAAATATGGAACTCTCTCCCAAATAACATCACGCTTGCAACTTCTCTAAGTCAATTCAAAAATAGTCTAAAACTCCACTTCAAGTCACACTGGCTATGTCCTTGCTCAAACCCAGACTAGCTCTGTGCCATTAACTAAAACATAAACAACTAGCTAAGATGATAAGTACTTTGTATACTGTGATAAAGAAATATGTATCCTGTCTAACTCTATGTCATTATACTGCCTACCGTCCTTGCTAATATGTTATTAATGTTACATTTGTAGTAATCTCAGAAATAGTAATGGCAGTCTTGTACTTGTATGTAAATAGCCTATGTTTTTGTTAAGTTCTTTCAGCTCATTTACTGTACCTAATTATCAATGTAACTCTGTTGGAGCTTTTCTCCCCCGGCCTCCGCTGAAAAAGGACATGTATCCAGTCGGACCATCCCGGTTAACAAATGTAAACTAAAATAATAAAATAAAATAAATAAATACTAATTTAAGATGTCCAAAATTTAATTTTCCATATAAAGGTGGAAATAAAAATAATCTTTATTTTTGTGCCCAGCAGTAACAAGTACAAATCATTTTTTTTTTATGGCAACCCAGAATAATTGCTGGATATCTAAGAGGTATACCTATTTAAAAATGACATAATTTGAGGAAATATCAGTGCATTCAAATGTGTGATGCCTCAAAGTCTCCCCGCCTCCAACTTACAAGGACTTTGTCTGGCACTATAAACCATTTTGACATAATCACCTCTTTATGCCTGTGGTGTAGCTAGGAGGGTACTTTGTACCATGTAGTCCAATGGCTGGTTAAAAACTGATGCAAGGTCAAGGATTTAGCATCAAGGAAGAGTGAGAGTCTACTCAGTGGATGTAAGCTTATAAAGGCATGAGAACCCTAACTGATAGTTTTCTTAGCAGACATTATATAACCACGTTGAAATGGTAAAATAAGAAAACATGTCAGGTATTCAATTAATTGAGTTTCCATGACTTGTATTCCCAACTGACTGCTCTTTTGTGCTTCTGTAAACTGCAATTCAAGACACAGCTTATGAAAATAATCTAATTACTGTATCCATTTGAAATAAAAGGAGAACAACAATTTAATGTAAAATAATAGCTAAAAAACAGATGAATAGGACGTGCTGGGGTCTAGTTCATATGTACATGAAACAGACTGATCTGTTAGATAAGAGAACTCAGTTTTGTGATTTTGTCTCTCATCATGAAACATAGTTCCTAATCTTATAGTACAAGATATTTCAAACTCTTCCATAATTACGAACATTTATCTATGTGTCTGCATCATATGTGTGTGTCTGTGGATAGATAGATAGAAAGATAGAAAGATAGATAGATAGATAGATAGATAGATAGATAGATAGATAGATAGATAGATAGATAGATAGACAGACAGATACAGTAAGATAGATAGATAGACAGACAGACAGATAGATAGATAGATAGATAGATAGATAGATAGATAGATAGATAGACATACTACACTTATTTACAGACATATATGCACTTATTTACAGCCTTCTACATTCAGACCCAAGTTAGCAGTGATTTGTATAAAGGTTTCAGAAAACTGGAACAGTTTGCAGTTTGCTATGATATGTATTGTTATAACACAGAAGTTGTAGACTATACATTGAAATTCGATTGCACTCAAATATTTAGCTTACTTAGATTTTGCTACATAATGTAAATTAGTAACTACAAACTATTTCAAAGCATTCACTAAAGAAATATGAATGGTGTTCAGTTTGCTGTGATGTGTATATGTATTAGATGTCACACAAAACATAGGATAATGGTAGTCTATATATCATTTTGCATGAGTGCACAATACGTATAGATTTTAAATGTTGTTTCCAGTACGTGTATTATCTTTTCATATTCACTAGATGTTGAATAATCACAATGTGTTGTAAAACATTTGTCTGTACAGTTTAATGACCTCTTAATTTTTCTTTTGCCTGGGTCATGGCTGTAAAGGGTTCATGTGAATCACCTCACTCAAACGCTTAACATATTGTAATAAATATATAAATATATACATCCACCATATGTTCCTGCTACTGTGCAGTGAAACAGTTGCCTCATAAAAAGGATACCAAGACACAAAATTAGCACTAATGTATTAAGTAGTACAAATTTAGGCACAAGCAGGAGGCTGTACAATGGCCTGTCGCAAAGAATAGTTTATTTGCTGAGCTCAGTCTTGCACTTTCAGCTGTAGCTTATCAGAGTAGTATTCACTGGACAAAATTTATTTCAGACTACTCAATGTAGTCTCAAAAATGCTGCAGCACCTGGCTCACCATAAAATCAGGGCGTCTGTGACCTAGACAGCTTCTGAATATAATTAGCAGCTCAAGTACAGAAGGAGCCAGGTTGTGGATGGATGGGAGTGAGTGGCTTACATTCCCCATCCCAGGAGAAGTGTGGGGGACTCTACTTATAACGGACCAATTCCCCTGTGGAGAACAGTGAGTGTATTCTAGTTGCAAGTAGGTTGCAAAGAAATTCATCAGCAGGTGGTTGTCACTTGGGTGGTGCATGTTGTGATAGTGGACTGGCACCAGTGCCATCAAATGTGACACTGTGTTGACATCACTGTCACAATATGTGACAGTTAGATAGCAATCCTTACCCTTAAAATGTGGCAGAACAAACACACCACCGCTACCAGTATGACACCCAGATGACAGGATGCCATCCACTCATGTCAAGGTGTCTAGCACCAATAAGGTTTGGATCCCACCACTGCCAACCAAGGGTGAAATAATAATAAGAAAGCACACACAAGTTTGTTTCAATAATTAGTTTACAAAGTACAACCTGGCTCCAAGAACATAAAGGGAATATGCACAATTGTACTGGGAATGGGCTTCCAGCACCCATATCCAGAATGGACTGCACAGGCCACTTACAAAGTTTAGTCTTTCACCACTCTCTCTCTGAACCAATATCTTCCCGTACTCTTTTATTTGTGGCTGCCTTTCACACAAAGTATTATCTTCATACACATACATACACAAAACTCACATGGGAGGCTGGCAGAATTCTCCAATCCCCAACAGCCTTCTTCCCAGCATGTTAGTACTGCCTCCACCCTAGAAAAGCCAGAACCTTCCATTTAACTACTCCTCCTAAATCAAGCCAAATATGATATCACCAATTAATATTATTTTCACTAGGAGTAGGCCTTAAGCAGCTTAACAGAGGATGCATGCCATATAGCTTGCTGACCAAGAGTATAAATGCTGTTTACCATTTTCTCTGATAAATAATAAAGCACAAATATTCTTTGAAATAAGAAATGCTGGCCACAAGAGATTTAAGGTAAATGAACTTTACTTAAATAATAAATAAAATAGTGCAAATAAAGAAGAAAATATATGTAGTTTGGTGCACAGAAAAATCAAGTAAAAGGCAATATAAATGGAGAAATGCATACAGGAAAAAATATGACCTCCAGATATCTAAGTGCCCTGGCTAGAGTTCACTACAGATATACCGATTCTAGATAAATTAATAATTAGTAGTCACAGATGATTATACACAAATAAGACACCATCAAAAACTAGCATGTAGCATCATACAGTTATATACATGTGTCTTTGAAGCCTCGTTGTCCATGACATCATCATCCTGTTGATGGAGAACAAGTAGCTAAACTAGTTCTTTTATTTGCTACAGTAGTAGTAAGGTTGTCAACTCCACATCCATACCTGCTTTCTGTAAATCCTATATCCACCCTGGTGTTTTAATGATGTGAAAGTCATTAGGTGTATCAGAAATTATATCTCAAAAGAAATGCAGTTCCCAGTCTTTTATCTTTGTCTGTTGCAGTAAAAATAAGAGGCAGCAATTCTGGTGATCCATAATACTGCAGAAGTATTTCTTGTGACAATTTATGATGGAAGGATGGAGTACAAATCCTTGATTTATTCTTGGATTTTTAGACAATCACATGTTTAACTTCTGCCACTCTTCTAGTAGAGATATGGCACCCTTCAGTGATTTTTTACATCAGTCTTTTTTCATCATTTTTACAGAAGAACTGAGCTTAACATTTTAGCTCTACAGGGTCATTTAATGGCAGAAATAATGCCTTGGTCCATCAGCTACTTGCTGTCAAATTGTGCATAGCATCTACTCCCACCAGATGCCCAGTTTTTTTCATATCCCAACACGTGCAGCATAAATATTTTCATCTAAAGGATGTTTTGAAAGAAGACATAACATTTCAGAAAAATACTGTAATTTTTGGGGTCTATATTACATCGTTGAAGGGGCTGTTCATTGAATGCCCTTTCAATGACAGATAATAACCAAAATACCAAAACCCCGAATGGCCACATAAGTGAATTTTTTCCCAGATGAAAAAATCGCTTGGCCAACACCAAAAAAAAAGAATTTCCAGACCCTATGAAGAGGGGGGGCTTTGTCCCCCTCACACACTCCCTAATTGAATATACCAACTCCAAGATTGCACTACAGTTGAGGAAAGGGCAAATCCCCAATGACGGCCAAGTGATTTTTTTTCCCCTGGGAAAAAAATCGCTTATGTGGTCATTCAGAGTTTTGGTATTTCGATCATTATGTGTTGATGAAAGGGTGTTCGATGAGCAGCCCCTTCAACGATGTAATATAGAACCAATTTTTCTAATTAAGCATTGTGCTATGACTTGTAAAAGTCAGAAAGGATTTTCATATCAAAATAAAGTGGATAATTTAATTTTCTAGTAGCAATCCCAAGGCAGTTTGTGATCATTGGTGACACATCAGACTGCTAAAATTCTTATTACCCTTACATTTCTAACATCAGCTATTTTTTCTGAAGTGGAAGTTACAGTTTCTCGGGTAGAAGCCAACAAAATGTCTCTGTTTTATTTGCATTACAAACACCATCAGTAAACATGCATTCCCCAGCATGAAATCATAGAATGTTTTTATAGAGAATCTCAGTTGTTGCGGCATTGCTGGAAATGACCTTTCCTGAGGCAGTGAGTTCCCTTATTCTGAGCTACCTCATGCAGTCTTCTTGCCACAACACACGTGCATATAGTTGAAAGGTTGGCACCTTTCTCTTCTACAAGTGTTCCTCAATGTGTGCTTTGTGATGCTGTATCCTCTATGTGTTGAGTAGTCTCAGAGTTAATACTGGTGAAGCTAGCTGCATGTCCCTGAGTCTTTCTCTCATTATTGAGTATTTGTGAATACAGGTTTTTATGTGGTCTCCAACTTAATAGCAAATAAGTGATTTTGATTTTGTATGACAAATAGATGAAATCACATTCACCGGTAAACCTGTCTCTCCAGAGTTATCTCTGAAAACTGGAAATTGTAATACTGAAACATTTGATTTATTCTTAATTGCAAGCAGTATGTCCAAGAAACCTGAAAAGATACATGTGCCACACTTTCACATATCATGGGAGAGGAAGCTTTAAATATAATATAATATAATATAATATAATATAATATAATATAATATAATATAATATAATATAATATAATATAATAATACATTTAAGGTTTGAAAGGGAGAAATAGTGAGTATTGTTGTGATGAGACAAAAGTTTCAGAATTGATATAAGTTAAAATATGCCTCATACCCACCATTCCCACTGGATGGCTCAGTGGTGCAGCAGTACCGCTGTCGCCTCACAGCAAGAGATTCTCTGGTTCGATTCTCAGCTGGAGTGCCTTCTGCATGTTCTCCCTGCATTCATGTGGGTTTCCTCTGGGTGCTCTGGTTTCCACCCATGTTACAAAGACATGCGTCTGGAGTATTTATTCCTGGGCCTCCACTGAAAATTGGCTTCATTCCAAGTCAGACTTTCCCAGTAAACAAATGTTAAATAAATTTCTCTTTAAAAGAGCACAAGTTTCTGCCCTGTCAACTAATGTGTTTATTGGTCGTATTCTGAAGTAAATGTAAGTAACTACAGTGGATATAAACCCCTGTTAAAATGCCAGGTTTTTGTGATATAAAAAAATGAGACCACAATAAATCATTTTAAAACTTTTCCCACCTTTAATGTGACCTATAACCTGTACAATTCAATTGAAAAACAAACAAATCTGTTAGGGGAAAAAATATAAATAATAAAAAATGTACAATACGCTGGTTGCATAAGTGTGCACACCCTTAAACTAATACTTTGCTGTGTGTGCACACCCTTAAACTAATACTTTGTTGAAGCACCTTTTGATTTAATTAGAGCATTCAGTTTTCTTGGGTAGGAGTCTATCAGCATGGCACATCTTGACTTGGCAATATTTTCCCACTCTTCCTTGCAAAACCACTCCAAATCTATCAGACTGCGAGGGCATCTCTTGTGCACAGTCCTCTTCAGGTCACCCACAGATTTTCTATGGGATTTAGGTCTGGGGACTGGCTGGGCCATACCAAAACTTTAAATTTCTTCTAATGAAGCCATTCTTTTATTGATTTAGATGTATGCTTGGGGTCATGGCTGTGTTGAAAGGTGAAATTCCTCTTCATCTTCAGCTTTCTAGCAGCCGCCTGAAGGTTTCAGGCCAAAAGTGACTGGTATTTGGAACCGTTTATAATTTCCTCCACCTTGACTAAAGCCCCAGTTCCAGCTGAAGAAAAGCAATCCCAAAGCATAATACTGCCACCACCATGCTTCACCGTGGGGACAGTGTTCTTTTGGCGAAGTGAAGTGTTGTTTTTACACCAAATGTACCTTTTGGAATTGTGGCCAACAAGCTCAACCTTGGTCTCATCAGACCATAACACATTTTCTCACATGCTTTTGGGAGACAATGTATTATTTTGCAATTTTAGCCAGGTCTGGATGTTTTTCTGTATAAGAAAAGGCTCCCATCTTGCAACCCTACCCCATAGTCCAGACATATGAAGAATATGGGAGATTGTTGTCACATGTCGTACACAATCAGTATGTGCCAGAAATTCCTACAGTTCCCTCAGTATTGCTGCAGGTCTCTTGGCAGCCTCCCTGACCAGCTCTTGTCTTTTCATCAATTTTGGAGGGACATCCAGTTCTTTGCAACATTACTGTTGTCCCATATTTTGTCCACTTTTTGATGACTGTGTTCACTGTGTTCCATGGTATATCCAATGATGTGGAAATTTTTTTGTACCCTTCTCCTGACTGATACCTTTCAACAATGAGATCCTTTTGATGCTTTGTAAGCTCTCTGCAAACCATGGCTTTTGCTGTAGCAGGTAACTGAGTAAATGTCAGGAAAATCCTACTAGGACAGCTGAACTTTATTTGGGGTTAATCAAAGTCTCTTTTTATTGATGGCAGGTGTGTACCCAAGAAGACTGAATGCTGTAATTAAATCAAAAGGTGCTTCAGCAAAGTATTAGTTTAATGGTGTGCACACTTACATGTACTGTACATTTTTTATTTTTTTTATATTTTTCCCCTAACAGATTTGTTTTTCAATTGAATTGTACAGATTATAGGTCACATTAAAGGTGGGAAAAGTTTTGAAGTGATTTATTGTGGTCTCATTTTTTATCACAAAAACCTGGCATTTTAACAGGGGTGTGTACACTTTTTTATCCACTGTAACTGAGTTGAAAATAACTTCCTTACCAAATTGTGTTGATTTTCCATTTTATTCTGTTGATAGGAACATCCCCCTGAACTTTTTCTTCAAGCTGAAAATCCTGCCATGACATCATGAAAAACTGAACACGCATTGCCCCACTACCTAACTTAATGAACGGGCTATATATTCTCACATTAAATACATCAGTTGCAGTTTCTTACTTCCTAGAAAGACAAGTTGCCAACTAGTTATTGCAGGTGAAGTGAATGTAAGAAGTTTCCTCTAAACACGTAAGTTGTTTTTGCTTACCCAGAATAATCTGCAGTTGTATGCAAAGCATTGCCCAGTACCTAATGCAACATTATTTTGTGGGTGTGAAACATTGTAGGTATACAGTGAAACTAATAAAACAAACAACAAACTGTAATCTTCATTTTTAGCAAAATAACCTGCAACTTGAACATGAGGAACAGGAAATTAAATTGCACAATGAAGCTGCTTTTGAAAGTGATCAATATACTTTAAGTAAGGAAGTGAACTAAAGACTGTGGAGTTTTGAGTCATGTAGATACATTAGTACCAGACTAGAAGAAATTGAGTAGTATAAAAACTGAGCAGATAAGGTACAAATTGTTGAAAGGATCAAAGTTGCTATTAAAGTGATTGATTTGTACAGATTAAATACATTTATTTCTTACGACCTCACAAAACAAATTGCTGTGTACAACACCATGGGCAGGATTCACGAAGCCTCCGTGTAAGAGTTACAAGGCTTACACGGAGGCTGCAGTTAAATGGTGTGACATCAGCATGTCATGCATATGCTGCATGAGGGCATGCTGAATCACACCTAAGGCTTACACGGTCCGTGGAAGACAGTAGGGGGTGTGTCCGTAGGCCGAGCCCTGCAAGCGGACACGCCCCCAGAAGAGTAAAAGTGCCTAAAGTAAACCCCCACAACAGAGTACATGGAAATGTGAATAAACACAACAGAACACATGCCCCCACAGACTATGAACATAAAATGTTATAAATGAACATGTTATATTTTTTTTAAATTGTAAAGATGTTTGCCCGTAAGTGCGCTAGTTTGCGCGGGCGTGCCCATAGCTCAGCCACAGTTAGCAGTAAGTGGAAAAGCATATAAGAACTAACTATGCAAAGTAAGCCAAAAAGCAATAGCGTAGCGGAAGAGACGTTGGCTGAAGAGCAGGCAGTCATGGCTCAAGCCCCCACAGCATCAATTTTTATTTTTACTGAAATAAGCACGAAACAAGTCCCTGACATATATGTACACATATAAAAATTATATTTTATGTAAAATGTAATGAAATAGGCCATTTATTATGAAGAAATGTGAGATAACAAAATAAGAAAAGATGCCAGATGTGCCTATAGCTGAGCTACAGTTTAACAAGTTGAGTGCATCTGCCCATAGGTGAGCAGTGGTTTAACATGCTGAAACTGTGTGCCCCTAGCTGAGCTGAGCGTAATATGCATGCTGATAGCCAAATGACGCGTAAACCAGTGTAACCCATTTGCACGGAGCTGCGCGCCGCGCCAACAAGCTAACCAACGGGCAACGTTGAGCAAGCTGTAACAAAACTGCCTTTACACAGACACACCTCCTAGCCTGTCTAGACAGTCATAAAATATAAAACACAGTGGCCAGGTTCAAACCCAGGACACCATGCACCATAGTCAAGGTACTGAACCACTAAGCCATGACAGCTGTACTGAGAAATGCAGTAATAGCAAATATATAGGAATGAATAGAAAGAGGAGCATGACAAAGCAGGTTTTGTGAAGCTGATACAATTCCAAAATGGCCAATCACAGATAAGTGCGGGAAAAATGGCATATATAAGCCCCATAGGCGGGAATACACAGCATAACCGATTGTAGAACTAACTTGCAGCCAGAATGTCAGGAGTAGGTGAGGGTAGTTGCTTCCGAGCACAGAGGTAGGGCATTGAGGAGTCCAGATATATGGTCTGGCTCCTTGTCCACAATCATGAGGCCCAACTCATGCAGGGCCAGGTCCTGTGGGGAGCATATAGGGCTAAGGCGTGGGACCGGTTGGCTCATGATCTCACCAGTGCCACAGGGATTCCAAGGACTGGTGAGCAGGTCCGTCACCACCATGCGGACCTGAAGAGACGTAAGCAGGACCAACTGAACCTTTGGATCCAGGAGGCCCGGCAAATGCCCAACGCCCCACTACTGAGTAAGTAACACCTAATTATGTATGTAAGAAATTAACCTAGCTGATATTATGGAGATGTGTATTCCAATATTACTTTATTTATATTACAGCTGCAGGTGTCCGTTCTGCGAACCGCAGAGCCTATGGCGATAGGCTGGTGCTGTTGCGCCACCAGGCAGGTCAGTAATCCTCTCCCTGTAACTGTAAATAAATATAAAAGTATGACAGTTAGCAAAAGAGTGCAGTGTAGTCACTAAGTAATAAAATGTGCAAGTAACAGTGTAAGAGTGTTTGCAAGTATTGCTGGATTACAAAAGTGTGTTGCAGTCTGAAATCCAAACAGAAAAATGAAAATGTCTGAAATAAAGTCTGAAATAAAGATGCCCCACCTGTAATATAATAGTACACAACCTGCAGCAGGCTGAAAAGTACAGCTGCAGAAGATGAGCAAATCACATGTGTGAAATATATCCCTGTTGAAATACTGAAACATGACAGAAGTGAGACTGTTGGAAAGGATTGTAATAACTACAGGTAAAACATGTCAATAAAGCCTAGAAGTAAGTACCATCCTGAATTGTAAAAATAAAACAAGTGAGAGAGTGTGAGTAAGAGTTATGAATCCACCAATAAAGTAGTAATAACTCCTGAATAAAGTATACTGCAGTTAGTACAGAATGAAATGAATGTGACAAGCAGAACCAAACTGCAAAATGTGTTCAAAATGTTCCTGCAGCTGGAATGTGTATCCCAAAATCTGGATATGTTGCTCTCAGTCTGCAATATGCAGATAGTATGAATGTCTGAAATACCAAACATCCACAGTTGTCTATAGCTATATAAAGCAAATGTAGCAGGATGATGTAGCTGAACAAAGCCAGATATGAACTTGTATGAATAAAAATGAAAATGTATATTGATGTAGCAGTAACATTCCTATCACCAACTTGAAGTAGTTATCACATAGGAAACTGTAGGTAGAACTGTGGTGTGTAGATATCTGCAGCTATTAGAAATGTACAGCATATGTATTGGTATCTGAAGGTGTTAATTATATTTTCTTCACCCTACCCTATAACCACATATAATCCATTCCATGTGAAATTGGTATGTGCAATCACAATTAACACCCCTGGACATTTGTCCTGTTGGGTCATACATATTTGCATGTACGTTGATGCATCTGCCCTGTTCATACATCCAAACCTGATGGCCTGTTGCCATCAATCAACCCTGCATGTTGTTGGACTGTGTATTGCTGTTCAAATTATGCATGTGTTATGCTCGCTGTTCAGTGGTGTGAATATCTGGGTGTTTGGTTAATGGGAATACTAATGCATGCTGTTACAACTAATTGTGAATGGTATTGTATGTTACTAACCCAAACTGTCATGACATAATGCAAAACATAGGACGACAGGGAAGGCGGGTTCCAGCGGACCCACCTCTCCCACTTCAACTGGCGAGTGCACCTGGCAGTAGTGCCCAGTCCGGACCCTCCTCTGGTGGCCCTGTGACACCTGTGGGTGGAAGCGCTGCAGGGGATGGGGCTCATCCCCCCTCTGCAAGTGTGGCCGGAGGAGAATCACCACTCACCCTCCGTAGTGTCCAGACTGTGTTGCGTAGGGAGATCCAGGAATCTGTTCTTGGGCCCCTACGCCAGCTTGAGGCACAGGTGGCACAACTAACGGGCATGCCTGTTGCCTGGCTACACAGCCCCCAGCACAGCCCCATCCTGGGCAGTGAAGGTACAGTGGCAACTGCCCATGGGTGGGGATATCAGTTCCACTGTTGCCATCTGTGGGCTCATGGGCTCTGGATATCCAAACATCCGTCCCCGTCAATTGTGTAACCCCCCCACATGTGTCATACACCGCCCCTGTATACGTCTTGTTTGTCTTGTCTTTTGACCTACCCAACCTACCTCCCCAGCTATACCGACTTCCTTTACCTGACATACCACTCTCACCTGAAAAAAAAAAAAAAATGGGCACTCTGTACCCACAAAAAAATTACGCCCCATACATAGCTGTCCATTTTGCACACGTCTGCTGGACATGGAAACTGTCAATTACAATTAGCTGTACAACAAGTATTATTGTTGTCCTTACACCTTTCTCAGGGGTGGAAGGTTTCAAATGTCACACCAAATTACAAACATATGCACAACTGTTGCTGATGAAGAAATGGGCAGCTATGGGCCTTACCTACATTCCTCCTGCAAAACCCAAGCTTGTTTCCCTACTGTCTTACCCTCTTTTCACCACTTTCCTGTCTCCCCATTTTCATTTCTTTCAAAGAAAATAGCGCAGGTGTGCACATGAGTAAGCACTTTTAAGCGGTTGTAAGCGGGTGTGCGCGGAGCTGAACGCCAGTGCGCATGTGGGAGCTCCGCGCAAACCAGCGCTAACCTGGTTACAACTGCTTAAAAGTGCCTTAGTCACTCTGAATGACAGGTCCTGTAGTCTGTTCAAAAGCAAAATAAAATCCCACTGTCAGTCCCGAACCCAGGACCTTGGAAACAGTAGTCTGCATGACTTACCACTAAGCCATGACTATTAGATAAGAACATTGTGCTACAATAAATATATCATGTAATAGTAGGAATGAATGTAAAGGGAATATAGGATATGTAGTACACAAAGCATGTCATGTATATTTACTGTCAAATCTAGTGGATGTCTTAAATAGTAGTGTGTGAACAGACAAAGCCATGCTAGTTGGTAGCTAGTAGGTAATAATGTCAGTTATGATATATATATATATATATATATATATATATATATATATATATATATATATATATATATATATATATATATATATATATATATATATATCTATAGTTGTAGGTGTCAGTGTACATACACACATAGTACAGGAAACAGGAGAGATGAATGGAGAAATGTTAATCTACAACACAGCCTGACTTATGAGAGAGATACTAACCTTTACACTCACAGAACAGTATCCACAGCATACCAGCATGGTCCCCGCCCTTACAATCTGAAAGGGCAACGCCTATCTCACATACCCTTTTATAGCACTGTCCTGAAATCACAGTGAGAACTGCAATCAGTACACAACTGGCTGCATGCAATTAGCAAATGCTAGCTAACACCTGGTGCAGAGGCCATCACATGGACATATGCAGATACCTACAAAAGCATCCTGTACTCCCAGTCCACGCATGCAATACTTTCATTGCACCGTCTGGAGGCAGAGAGAGAGTAAAAGAAAGAAAAAAGAAAATAAAAACACAAACAAAAACTACACTTAAGTAAAACTTAGTTGAAGCTGTCATCAGTGACAGTATCAAGCTGGGCTAGCAGCAGCAGGAACCCATACAAACGGTAACGCAATCAGCTGTGACAAACACAGGTAATGTAAAGTAATTTAATAGTCAACATACTGTGAACCCTCCATATGTGTTATTGGTCTGTATCTATATGTATGTCTATGTGATAAGTTGTGTGTACGTTGATTCGCCCAAAGGGTATGACTATACATTTCATGCCATTCGGTGTTAGGCCAAGATTCTGGCACCAGTTGTCCGTTTCAGTGAGGCCTGTCTGTAGGATGTGTGTGTCAGCTGGTGTATCGACTATGGTGCCTAGTTTGCAGTCATCTGGGAACTTTGTCATCCACAACCCACCCATGTTTGCTTTCACATCTGAGAAGTCAATGCCAAACAAGAGGGGTCCTAGGACAGAGCCCTGTGGGATACCACTTGTGACTGGCTTTGAGTCTGACATGGCTCCCGCAATTTTGATTTTATGAATTCTGTTGTTCAACCAGTTTGCAACCCATCATGTGACATATGTATTAACATTTAAGCTGATGAGCATGTCTATGATGCCTGAGTGGGGTATTGTGTTGAAGGCCTTAGGCAAGTCCAGGTAGGCTGTATGGACTGCTTTGCCCTCATCAATGGCTGTAGTTTCTGTTTTGAAAAAGTCAACCAGGTTCAAAAGGTAGGATCAGCCCTTCACAAAGCCAAACTGGGTGGGATCAAGTGTCTGTAGGTCCCCAATATCACTGTATCTGAGTTCCATAATGAATCTGTCCATAGCTTTGCAGACCAGGTTGGTTAAGCTTATGGGGCGGTAGTTCCCAGGGTCTGTAGAGGTGCCTCCTTTGTGGAGTGGGACCACTGTTGCTGTACGCCAGTGTTCAGGTACATATCCCGTAGTAAGGCTAAGGTTAAATATCAATTATTATATGTGGTTGTAGCTCCTCTTGGAGTTCACATAGCACACATCCAGGGATACCATCAGGTCCCATTGATGCTGTGTGTACTGCTTTGCTGAGGGCGGCCCTCACCTGGACATCTGAGATGACAGGGAGGTTACATTCAGCTGTGATAAGTATTTCTTCTATTGGGGGAGAGGGAGGGGGGATATTTGCACTGAACCTGTCTGCCAGAATGCTGCCAATATCTGTGGGTTCAGTGAATTTTATGTAGATGTGTACTATCTCTGAGCATATCTGAGGCTTTTGGTCCATGTTTGTAACAAAACTGAAGAAGGCCTTGTGGTTATCTGTAGTGTCCTTGGCCATGTCTCTCTCAGAGTTGGCCTTGGATGTTGTTATGAGAGAACTTAGCTTTTTACTAGTGCTGACCACAGATGCCTTCCCTTTATGTGATTCTGCTCTGTCCTGCAGTAGCCTCCTGCTATCATTATACAATTTGTCTTTGGCTGGGGTCCACCAGACAGGATGCTTAACCTTTGTGCATAGGGTCTGGGTTAGAATTGTGTGTGCATGTTACATGCATTCTTGGGGATGTCCGTGGGAAGCATTTGCAAAGGGGTCAGCATTGTGGGTGTGGCTTCCACTGGCCCAGTGGGCTGCATGGATACCATCTCAGTCCTAACAAGTGAAAATCTGTCTATTCACATATATTTCAAAGTAGTCTACTGTGCTGGTGGTGGTGGTGGGATATGTATATCCAGGCCAATTAGTGTGTGTCCAGATCACACTAGTGGATGACGTTCCACATACAGTACCTTGTTATGAACCCCAGAGTGAGGTGGTGCATTGGACATGTCTCAGTGTGCTGACTGATGGGGCTTGGTACTATGTTGTATGGAATGTGGCAGGTATTGTGCACAGGTGTCGGCTGAGCACTGATATCTGGCCATGTACATGTGTATCCACCAAGAGACACACAAGTGCTACATATGGTAGTAGAAGTATATCACTACAGTTGAGTATCATGTATAGTATGTGTGCCATATTTTGTTGACATAGTTTGCTGATATCCTGTTTGTGTTCTCTTTCAGGGACATGGTGCATCAGCGAAATCCTGCCTACTCTGCTGCAGAAGATGAAGAGATACACCAGGGCCTGGTGCGGGATTATGACATACTGTTTTCCCGCACCAGCCAGAATCAGCAGGAGAGGGCTGCACTGTGACAAGACCTTGTCCGTTGGGTAAATGACATTGGCACGCATAATAGGACATATGAGCAGGTACGACATCACTGCAGTGATTTAATCAGAAATGTCCGTCAGCGTGCGTCGGATATCCACAGGCAACAGGTCACCACAGGAGGTGGGGTGGCCACACATCCCCCCCCCTCACCAGACTGGAGGGGCTACTCCTAAGTGTTGTGTCTCCAGCCCAGGAACATCAACAGCAACACACCTGCATTATGATGGAGGCTGGAGCCACACAGCAACACGACATGGAGCGTGCAGGTAATATGCCATATGTACACTTGACTGTTCTGTACACCATTAGTTTATGCATGTGTAAGGTGTGTCCTTGGTATGTAGCTGTCAACATAGTATGTAATTGTGCAGGTGTTATATTGCCAATATCAGCAGCTGACATGTGAAAGGCAACTGTTGTACTACTGAACTGTATCATATGCAGTAACAATGGCACAGTTGTGCCCACTAACATTAATCCCCTCATTTCTGCAGGTCCCTCTGGTGTTACAGCAAGGCAGCCCATCCATGCTGGTGAGTGTGTATTAACAATACCTATAATAGTCCTGATAGTGCTAGTAATAATAGTGTAACTCAGTAGTGCTCTGTGTGTATACTGCGGGGTGTGCATGTGTGCATGTGTGCGTGTGTGCACGTGTGCACGTATGCATGTGTGCATGTGTGCATGTGTAAACGTGTGCTTGTGTGCATGTGTGCATGTGTGCATGTGTGCATCACTGGTAACATTATGTAGACATTGTAAGCTGTGTTTCCTGTCTTCCTCCCACAGGTTCTGGTGCTGCTCTGGTGTCCTGCAGCAGGGAACCTGAATCTGGTGCCACAGGTACTGATAATGATGATATCTGTGTAATGGCACAGGAAGGTGTGTCAGGGTCCATCATTGGTCAGCCAATTGACAGTACACAGCTGTCAACCCCATCATTGTGCACAGTCATCCTGCCAGTACATCCTATGTCACCAATGTCCCTAGGTGATGGACAGGATACAGTGGGCATTGACCAGGGTAATGTGGTATCTGTGGCACATGCTTCCCCACACAGCAGCCATGGGCAGGGTCCTGAGATGGTACCACACAGACAGTTGCCCATGGGTTCTCGTGGGAGCATCCGTGGGTATACTGCCTCTGGCAGATGTGCCCAAAGAGGTCTGTCAACCTCAGCTATGTTTCAGGCTGTCATGCAGGCACAGTCATGTATGGAAAGGTACACCAGACAGGGTCTGAGGGAGCTGAGAGCTTGTCGCACATCCATGACTGACAGTATGCGTGACATTGCGGATGCTATCCGTAACTTCACCGATGTCATAGACAGACGTTGTGGGGACATATTCCAGCAGTTCCACAACTACATGTCCATGAGCCAGGGCAATGGTGGATGGTTGCGGCGTCGACGTGGCCGTATGCCAGCAACAGCAGCAGCTGGCAGTCGGTATGGACAACAACAGGCCCGCGGATGCCCCCATAGTGCCAGCAGCAGCCACAGCAATGCTGGGTCTGTGCTGTCATCAGACCGCCCCAGGAGACCACGTGCACATGGCTCTGGACAGTCCCAACAGGGACCTGTGTCCAGTCAATGAACACCCGCTTCTGATGACAGTACCCAGTCTGGCTTAGTACCGGATATGGTCTGTAGCACCCCTGCCAGGCACAGGTACCATGTCCGTGGCCACAGACACTGATCTGTATGACCTGCCAGGTGCAGTCTGTGGCTGTCCACAAACTCCAGTATATGGCAGCCATGAGGTGGAACTGTGTGCATGCATACACACATGCGAAATGTTAACATCTAGGGCTACCACATACATGCACACACTGCATCAACAGTGCCCCACCCTGTACTGCTGTCCCTCACCAACACACATACACATACATGTCAACTGGTGGTATCAGTGGCAGACTCAGGCATACCTAGTTCACACCCTGTGCATATGATGAAACTGTGCCACCTCCTGCAATCTCCAACATCAGTGCAGGAACAGGTTAACATGTTGCTGATGCACAGGGTGACTACATAGAAGTGTATTACTAGTATCATGTTGGTAACAGTACAGTGTGCTGATATGATTGTGTGTATATCCCAGCATGCCTGATGCAGTAACTGTATGACTGTCCTGAATTGTTATCTACACCCATAGTAAGTACCATAGTATAACAGCTGCACATTATTGCATACCGGTGGTAAGGATGTCAACAGATAGCCACATACATAGGTAGCACAGGGGAGAAGGTAATGCAAGTAGTGATGCAATGATGGACATGTACACTAATGGTGGCATGTTGCCCACAACGACTATGCAATGTGGATGTTTGCGCATGTTGATATGTGTGCAGTACCAATGTAATTTAAATTAAATTAAATTTTAAATAATATCAGTTTTACCATGGACATCTGAGCTGTGCATTCCTGGGTACATGTTTATAGTGCCTGCATATTTGCACTGTTACCTACTGGAAGTGGTACCCCTTCTTTGTTGTACAATGGACTACTTCCAGCCCTGCTTACTGTAGCTTTGTTTGCATGCATGTTTGCTTGAGGTTCCCTGGAACACTTATTCCACCTGCAATGCAGATTTACAGAGCTTCTGTGTATTCCTAGTGACATTTGCATAGCGTACTATACGTATGTCAATGTCTCACTTGACAGAACATCACTG
Source organism: Protopterus annectens (assembly GCF_019279795.1). Taxonomy (NCBI): domain Eukaryota; kingdom Metazoa; phylum Chordata; order Ceratodontiformes; family Protopteridae; genus Protopterus; species Protopterus annectens. The sequence goes on along the minus strand of NC_056730.1, from coordinate 1,062,004,840 downwards.
TCTGTCCTGTTCGCATGTACGTTGCCTGTGACACATTGCATATGACCTACCTGGCATTTGCCCACGTGTGCAGTCATAAATGCCAGCGCTATGAAATCAGAAGCAGTACACTCACACATACTCACCTTCAGTATGTTGTTCCCCATTGGCCCTATGTGTTGGTAATCACCATGGCAATCACACTACTATGGTAGCATGTGCAAAGGTGACTTGTGAATCACCTCTATGGTCCAGTTGTGGTATATGTGAGTCATGTGGCAATGTCACAGCTACCACATGTATGCAGTCAACCCTCTCCCCTGGCCAGGAATGTACAACACATGTGTGAGATGCAACCACATAGCCAATCTGGGGACTGAGCACTCTGAACCCAGTACTGCCATACCCTGTCAGGTGGCATGACATACTACAGTGACTACAATACCAGTCTGACATAGACCTGCACTGACAGCAATCCAAACACATGAACACACTGAGGCATACTTGGAGCCTCAGAATAGCATCCTGCCTGAGCATCACACACCTCCGCAGCTGGCACACAGGCATACATTAAGTCGGAACAGAGCACATGCCACACATGGCACACACATCCTGTGTTCCAAACACTAACAGGCTGTACATGGTGAAGGTCACAGTGATATGCCCATGGGGCACTATGGTCCACCACATAACACATGCATACAGGTCAGTCAGAGGCATGGACACATATGACTCAGTCATTGTCCATGCCACTATGGATGACCTGAGATGTACCTCCCTGGACTACATGATAGGGAACATAGAAGGTCTCTCTGAGCATGTGGCATGGGCTGGTATGAGCCTGACCTTGGTTGCCATCATGCCCTCACCAGATATACTACCACAATATGTAGGAAGGGTGTTCTATGTCTACATTTTGCTCAATCTCCAATGTCATACATAGGGTATCCAGTGGCTGTCAGCATGTGCTTACATGCTAGGGAAGCCACAATGATTTGCGAGGGGCAGCTTGCACGTGTCACCCATGGGCCATTGTATATTGGTGAAGCCTCTTGATACACACATAGTGCCTTTTGCTGCAGGGCTCAGATTACATAGCCACCTCCGTGGGTATCACATGGGATAGGACACTAAAAGTAATGCTACATAACACCAGCAGTGTACACCGCAAGATGCAAGCACTGGACACTGTCCTCAGCACGGTAAACTGCAATATCTGTGCAGTAACAGATTCTTGATCCACGGCTCACAGGTGCAACCCATCACTGCCAGGTTATACCTCATACCATGCCTGTCATCCCCTACACATGTACCTCACATGAACAGGGGGGAGGTATCTCAAGGCACCACAGATACACACACCCCAGGTTGTTGGCATACCACAAAGCATCAGGGCCTATCCATGTGCAGCTAACAGTAATGTGCATCCTGTAGTGTGTTCCCCTAGTTGCCAAAAGGGACATTTCTTTCATACAGACTTGCACACACACTAACCCCCCTCCACACACACTGGGCATTTGCAGGATTTAAACCCCTACCTAATTATGTTATGATACTTGAGAGAGATGCATTAGCAGAGCGCGCTATTCGAATCACTGGGAGGTTTCTTTTCTCCTGCTGTACTTATAGGGTGCTGACATCATCAGTGTTTAGAAAGGGGAATGTGCATCCTGTAGTGTGTTCCCCTAGTTGCCAAAAGGGACATTTCTTTCAGACAGACTTGCACACACACTAACCCCCCTCAACACACACTGGGCATTTGCAGGATTCAAACCCCTACCTAATTATCTTATGACACGCGAGATGGATGCATTAGCAGAGCACGCTATTCGCATTACTGGGAGGTTTCCCTTCTCCTGCTGTACTTATAGGGTGCTGTCATCATCAGAGTTTAGAAAGGGGAATGTGCATCCTGTAGTGTGTTCTCCTAGTTGCCAAAAGGGACATTTCTTTCAGACAGACTTGCACACACACTCAGCCCTCTCCACACACACCAGGCATTTGCAGGATTCAAATCCCTTCCTAACTATGTTATGACACTCGAGACGGACGCATTAGCAGAGCGCGCTATTCGCATTACTGGGAGGTTTCCCTTCCCCTGCTATATTTATAGGGTGCTGACATCATCAGTGTTTAGAAAGGGGAATGTGCATCCTGTAGTGTGTTTTCCCAATTGCCAAAAGGGACATTTCTCTCTCAGAGACTTGCAAACACAACAACCCCAGTCACCCACACACACACACTGAGTATTTGCAGGATTCAAACCCCTATCTAATTATATTATGACACTTGAGGGAGATGCATTAGCAGAGCGTGCTATCCAAATTTTTGGGCATCTGTTCTGCACCTGCAGTATTTATAGGGTGCTGACATCATTATTTCTACAGAGGTATGTACATCTAGTATTACCTGTCAGGTGGGGGATAGCATATATATGCATTTGCAGCCACCTACTTCAGGGTCAGATATGCACATCGCACTGGCAGGATATGTTCTATACCATGCTTTGTGACCACAGGACCTGTAACACACAACTCAACCAGTCCAGAACACCCCTCCCACATCCAGGACACACACTTTGCATCCCTGGGAACAGTTCCAGGATATGCAGGTGTTCACATACACCATTCCAGTTGTTAACGTCAGGTACAGGCATATTGTGTGTGGGAACTACTCAGGCCTCTACAACATTACCCTACAGCCACTACAATTTGTGAGTCCATGTGCTATGGCAGAACCACTCACCACAGCCACAAGGGGGTATACATATTGCACCTGACCATCTGCAACATGGGTACTCACTGTCCCACACCAGAGATAGACCACCATTGTTATCTGACTATACCCACCTTTCCCTGGACATCCATATCCCATCCCCACCCCCAGGCAAGGTTGTCACTGCAAACAAACTGTATTTATCACAAGCAGACCTTACACTTGTGAAGACTGGGGTGGAAGACTTCAAAGGACCCATGCTGGGTGAGTATACAGGCCACTCTGCATATTCCTTGACAATTGCATTATATGAGCATGTGGAAGGTTTGCATTGATCATGCTATCCCAAATATACCCATGACTGCTCCACAACAGGACACCTGTCAGGTGTACACCAGCCATATATGAGCTGTCCAACAGACAGAGTGAGCTAATACATTGCAGAGCAGTAGCCCACAGAGGGAGGACATCTCTGAAAAGTACCGGCATGACACTTCAATCCCACATAATCATCACAACACAGTGTTGACAGTGAAATTGTCCAGACAATGCAGATAAGACTCCCCTCAGTCTGTTATTGATGGCCACTTACTGTTAGAGGTCCTCAGCAACCCTCTTCCAGCACACACCAACAACATGGATGTGGCTTAGCACATTCAAATCCTGGGATCTCCACTGTGTCCACGCTTGACAAAGGCACAGCACACTAGCCTCACACGGTGCCTTATGTGACCTACTTTACAGTGGCACAGTAGACTACTGTACTGGGGGCAGATGCCAAGCACACTCTGGCTAAGCTGTCATTCCCTAGGGCAAACAGCCTAGTGTTGACCTCTACACCCATATGTTTAATTGTCAGATGCACATTATTTGTTGCTGATAGACTGTTTGCAGGTCTTTATTGCCATAGCATTCCCTGTTTGTATGAACAACATGTGTATCTGTGGAAGATGTTTGCATATGGGAGGGATCCACTATATCACATATGCCTCTGTAGTCATGTAACTGTGCACTAGGCAGATTGCTATAATGTGGTCGGTTCCTGGAATAACACATACACATACCAGATATGTGTGGCCAACTGCTAAACTGAGATTTGGCCTAAGTGTGTGAGCATGCCCAGTTCAGCCTTCCCATGGCATGTTGTCTGACATATGTCTCATTTATCAAAGTGTGTGAGCATGCCCAGTGTGTGCTTTCCATATGTTGAACTCTGCAGCCCACCACATTTGTGGATGAGTGTGAACTTCAACAATATCACCCATTTATGGTTGTGTGTTGTGTGTCATGTTGTGTAGTTACTGTCCAACTGCTTTGTGTGTGAACACAACAGGGATTATACTGTGCCTGCAGGGTTTGCATGGAATACTTTGCATACAGTTGTCAACATCCTTTCATACTGACCTAACACTGTAGTACCGTATAGTGTACTGGTTCAGTACTTTCACTGTGGTGGACAGTATCCTGGACTTTAGTCCTATCACTGCTTTACATTTCCATAGTGAGCACAACAGCCTGCTTAGGGGCCAGTTGTGCACATCTGACCATGTTGCATTATGTTCAGATATGAACTACTTATACCAGGCTTGTCCAACATTGGTAGTGTATTCCACAACATAGGTGTACATTGGCAAACAGTAGCGATGTGCCCTAGGCCATTTCTAATGCTAGTCGGAGAGTGTGTTTGTCCTTTGACACACATTGTAAGTGGAGTTTGCCATGACATATGTCATGGTTAGTATACTGTGCCTCCATCTACCTGTGACATAACAGTGATACCCAGGGTAAACCTACCATCTCCCATCCACTCATCACAATTCCTCTGGAGGAGAATCGATGAGTGACTCTATGGATAACTTGTACTGGGAGTTTACTCATGAGTGGGGGTGGCTTCTGTGTTATGGATCATGCAGTACAGCTTGTCCTATCTATGTCAGTGCTGGGGTGCAGGTCTCTCATGTGCATAGTTCACTGCCATTCAGATTGTACAAGGTGCAGCATGTTCATTGATTCCAGCTTGGACATGGCTTCATACATCAGGCACAGCTTGCCTCTGGGTGGGCAGTATGGCGGTGTGTGGAGCTGCAGTTTGTTTAATCAGGCAACAACATGCCATCTGCTCAAACTCTTTGATACTCCTGGTGAGGTACTGCTGGGGACTTTACAGTTGATGGAGGTGTCTGCTGAGGTACATCCCACAGGGGCTATTGTACTCAATTGTAACGCTGATGAAGGATGACTGCAGAGCCACAATGGCCTCCCCTTATCTAGATCTGACAACCTTCATGATTAGGTGGGTATATGGTATGTTTCTGTGAACACTACAGCCGCATGTTTGTCCAATGCAGGATATCTATCACCTTGTGTCCCCAGGTCTCTCATTACATGTTAGGTACGTAATGGGTTAACACCTATGTGGTAATTGGTGGGCACTTACTGTATATCCACGGGGGTTGACTATACACTTTTCTGCAATTAGCTTGCTGACATGGCTATGGCACCAGTTGTCTGTTTCTATGTGGCCCTTTTGTGGGATGCTTGTGTCAGCTGGAGGGTCAGATATGGTGGGCAATTTGTAGTCTTCTGCATACATGTTCAGACACAGTCCTTCCATGTTGGCCTGTACCTATGGGACATATATACCAAACAAGGGAGGTCACAGGACCAAGCCTTGTGGGATGCCAGTTATATCTGGTTTGTAGTCTGCATGGCTGCAGCATGTCTGACCATGTCAGTTCTGTCCTTGGTCTGGTTTGCAACCCCTCTACTGACATAGGGGTTTATATTTAAGCTGGTGAGCATATCTATAATGAACACGTAGGGTATTGTATGGAAGCATTTGCAAGGTCCAGCTACACTGTGTGGACCACATTACCCTCATCAATGACCTTAATGACTGTTTCAAATGAGTCACACATGTTTAGGGCCAGGATCTGCACTTCAGAAATCCACACTGGGTAGGGTCCAGTGTCAGTAGGTCCCCAATATCTTTATGTCTGCGGTACATGCTGATCCTTTCCATAGCTGTGCAGACCAAGCTTGCCAGAATTCTGGGGTGGTAGTTTGCAGTATCCATTCAGGCAACACCTTTGTTGAGAAGGACCACTGTTGTTGTACACTGCTCTTTGGGTACATATCCTGTGGTAAGGCTGACATTGAGCAGTAGTGTGATTTGGCATTCCATTCTTCTTGGAGTCCATGTTGGACTCAGCCCAGGACACCATCTCATTCCATTGCTGCTGTGTGTTTTGTTTTGTAGATGCTGGCTGTTACCTCAGCATCTGCAATGTCAGGGGGCAAGCAGTCTGCTGGGATAGATATTTTGCATTCTGGGGGGGGGGTTTGCACTGCACCTGTCAGGTTGTATGTTGGCAATATGTGTGTGTGTTTGGTATGTTGTTTGTAATATTTGTGTGATTCAGAGCATATCTGTGAATTCCCAACACAGTTCCTACCATCAGTTGAGTAATCCTTGGGATTATCCTTCGTGTCCTGTACAATTTGTATCTTCATAGGTTCATAGGTTCATACTAGGCTATCCACCCTAGGGCATTTGTAAGCCTAGCCAGAGTGTGTGTGTCTTTCTCCGCCCCTTGCTATGTGAATATTATGGCCATTTATGATTTACTTTACTGTGCCTCTGTCTGGACGTGACACAGTGAAGACCCCCAGTATACATCTATGATCATCCATCCACTTGGCAGGATTCCTGTTGAAGAGTGTCAGTGAGGGGCTCTGCCTAACATGGAGTGGGATTCTGTTCCAGGGTGTGGGGAGCCTCTGGGTTATGTATCTGTCCCTCCAGAACATCCTATTTCATTATGTGTTGAGGTTGACATCTCTCACTCTCACAGCTCCAATGGCTTTGTGTTTTCTGGGGTGGAGCATGTCCATTACTCCTGTGTTGGACAGGGCCTTGTACAAAAGACATACAATGCCTCTGTGTAGGCAGTATGTGCCTGCATTCAGCTGGGGTGTCTACAGCCAGGCAGCATATGACATATATTTGAGACCCTTTATACTCTTGGTGAGGCACCTTTGAGGTCTTTCTAACTGCTGCAGGTGTCAGGTAAGGTACATCCCAAATGAGACATTGTACTAGATTATGGGTCTGATATGAGAACAGTACAGGGGCACAATGACCTCTGTTGACGTAGATGTGAATCCTTTCATGATACGGTGTCCAGTATAGACAGTCTTCCTAGCCACATTGGCAATGTGAGTGTCACATAACAGATTACTGTCCACTTGTGTCCCAAGGTCCCTGATTACACCTTCCATACATAATGGTTTACCACCTATGGGGTAATTTGTGAGTACCTTGTTTGGTATTTGGTGGGACATTCATACTGTCCAGTGTCTTCATGATGTCTGGGTGGGGTTCCTGTGTGTGAGAGTGTGGTCTGTAGCATGCTACAGACTGTACAGCAGTTTTGCCTATGGTTAGGTGCACATGGGTGGTCTCCAATGCTTCGTGCATTGTCAGGTACCTGGATGTATGGGTGTCTGTGCTGAATATGAATAATCCCCCTCCTTTTATGTTTTGGTCCAGGTTTTGGGGCCATAACGCATGATATGAGGTATAACCTGGTAGTGCTGGTGTGCTGTCAGTAGGCTTGCAGCAGGTTTCTGTCACTGCACGGACATCGATGTTCTCCATACTGGGGAGGGCCTCAGGAGCATGCATATTGCAGTTTACACATCTGGCATTGGTCGGCATTACCCTTATGTTTCTTATCACTTATTTTTTCTAGGGTGGTGGGTTAGTCTTTTCAGCCTTGCCTACATACGGCTCTATGGAGGTGGCAAAAGCCTTATCCAATATCCAGACACCCAGGGGTAACAGGTGCAAGCCATCCCAGGAACAGCAGCATGGCTTGTCAGGCATGACATCCCAAGCAGACAGACATTAGATCCTCTTGGAATGACAGCAGTAATTGTGCCACTTGTTAAAGCTGATCATTCTGTGTTTGTACTGTGGCATCATTCTTGGTGAGGGTAGGATGCTGCATATGGTCAGTGTCATACTGGCCTGGAGTATATACTCAGAGAGCTCATATATGTCTCTTTTCATGTAGTCCAGGGAGGTACATCTCAGGTCATTCACACCAGCATGGACAATGACTGCATCATATTTCTACTTGCTTTGGGGTGACCTGCGTACTTGTGTTATGTGGCGAATTGTAGCAGCCTACAGGCAGCTTACTGTACCCTTTCCCTTGTTCAGTCTGGTGAGCGGGACATCAGTGTGTCTGACTATGGAGTCACCTATTACAACTGTATCGGGCATGTTGTTTCTCCTTCTGACCTGTGACTGTTTGGCACACCAGCTTTGTGTACTATGTGTTGCATGTGCTATGTTTGGAGGTTGTGGTTGCTTGGGGGTCTGCTTTGGAGGCCTCTGTTGGTGTGGTGTGTTTGTAATTAGGGCCTCCAGGAATGTTTTTCTGTGTTTATGTCTTTGGTTTGCAGTTGTGATAGGTCTATGTGGGATTGGGTTTGTGGTGTGTGTGGTTACCTTCTCCTCCTGACTAGTTTTGACAGGACTGAGTTGAGGGAGTTCAGCCTCTGGTTTGGATACATGGTTGCATCTCTCACATATATTTGTATTTCTTGGGGGGAGTTGTGGGTTGTCTGTGTACTTGGGGCAGGTGTAACATTGCCTCAGGATTCACAGATTCAACTTGTTGTAGCTGGCCTTAGTGGATTGTATGTGTGGACATATTTTATTGCCATACTACTGATCAGTGATTACTTCCCTTGTTATGTTTGCTCTATCATGTAGTAGCTTCCTCATTCTCTTGCATGGTTTGGTAATGGCTGGAGTCCAGCATGCCAGATGCCTGCCTGTATGGCATTGTGTCTTGTTGTTATTTGTGATTGCATAATCCAGGCATTCCTGGCTGTGTTCAAGGAATGCCTGTATAACAGGTTCAGAGGTGTGGCCCATATTTTGCACCTGCACAGGGCCTTGTAATGGATTCCACATCAGTTTGGAGGAGTGCAACTTATGCTTTACACATGTGTTTCACTGTGGTTTTCTGGCCAGGGACTGTGGTCAGGATGTGTATATCCAGTGTGATTACTCTATGGTCTGGTCTTATCAGTGAGGGATACACTTCTCATCTTGCCATTCAGTACCCATGTTGCTGATTATCACATCCAGTATGCTTACCCCTCTTGTGGGAGTGGTACTTTGTTCCTAGCCATTTTGGTTTATGGATTCTAGGAACTTTTCTCCTACAGTGTTGGAGCTAGTATAATGCTCCCAGTCTATGTCTGGGTATTTTCAGTCAACCAATATAATGTGGTTTGGGGGGCTTGATATATTCATGTATTCCAACATAGGCCAGGTGCAGTTCCTGGTGTTAGAACAGTAGTCTGTAGCAGGCTATAAACTGGGAAGCAGTTTTAGCCACTGTTACTTGACCATGGCTAGTCCATGCTGCTTCTTGTTGTGGTACCAACATGGGGTGTGGTTATCCTTGACAATTATTGCTAGTCACCCTCCTTTTGTAGCTTGTTCCATGTTTTGAGGCTGTACAGCACAGTATGAGGTGTAACCTGGTAGTGTTAGGGTGCTGTTGTGAGCCTTGACCCAGTATTCTGTTACAGGACAGATATCAACATTCTCCATACTGGGTGAGTTTACACTGCACGCATCTTGCTGTTTAGACTTCTGGCATTAGGTAGCATTACATCTAGGTTCTTATCCCTTGTGGTACCTATGGAGGTGGGTTTGTGTTTTGAGCCTTACCTATTCAGGGCACACTGTGGGTAACGACAGCCTTTGCCAGTATCCATGAGGCCTGGACTGATAGGTGCACGCCACCCCTAGCAGGTGGAGCATCATGTCATGCTCAGCATGTCATCCCAGGCTGGCACACATTGGATCCCCTTTGACTAACTGCAATACTTCAGCCAATTATTGCAATTGATCATCCCATCGTCATATTGTGGCATCATGCTTGGTGAGGGTAGGATGTTAGTCAGGGTCCTCAAGTGTGCATATAGTACATGGTGTTACATTACTTAACACATGGCATTCATGCCTCAGGTGGTGCTGCAGGGCTGCCTCTGTCGGATGCACATATTACACTCCCTGTACATGTTTGAGAGCAGGTTATGTCATTTTAGGCATCCATGTTATTATATGAGTGAGTCAGAGAGGGGTATCATTCCCAGGGTTCCTACTGGGCCACTGTATGTGCTATGCGTTGCCTCTTTGCCAAGGCCAGGGCATACTGGGCATGCCTCCTTCTGCCTACTGGGGCAGGCTGAGGTTGTTCCTCCTCTGAGTCACACTCTGCCTGTGATGGCCTTGGCAATGGTGGGGGGCTGTTTGGCCCGGCCCTATGCTGGTCCTGCTGCAGCTGTTTTCACAAGATCATATTATGTAGCATAGAACATACCATGACAATTTGGGTACATGTAGTTGGTGAGTACTGCAAGGCTCCACCAGATGTGTCCAGACACCAGAACCATGACTTGAGCAGCCCAAACACACGCTCTATTACATTACGTGTTTGTGCGTGTGCCTCATTATGGCGTTCCTGTTCAGGTGTGTGTGCGTTTCTGATGGGTGTCATCAGCCACGGCTCCAGTGCATAACCTGCATCCCCCACTAGGTGTCCGTGTGGGATGTCCCCACTGGCAAATGTCTGGTACAGCTGCGTCAAATGCCAGATATGGGAATCATGGTAGCTCCCAGGGCAGCCAGCACACACATTCATTATTATGCCCTGGGCATCACACACAACCTGGCAGTTGATGGAGGGGAAGCCCTTGCGGTTAATGTAGGCCCTACCCCGCTCACTGGCTGGTGCTTTGATGCATATGTGCGTGCAGTCTATTGCACCCACTACCTCAGGGTATTCCGCTATTTGCTGGAAGAGACACATATTGCTGGCCAATACCTCATGGGCATTGGGGAAATATACATGATCACCGACATGTGCTGACATGACATCCAGGAACTGGTGCAGTACCCTGGAGGCTGATGCCTGTGATATCCCCATCATATCACCAGTTGGTCTCTGGAAGGTACCTGTTGCTAGTATTCTTAGGCCAACACATACCTTGGTTTCCACTGGGATGGGTTCTCCTCTGTTGGTTCTGTGTGTGAGGCGTGGCCTGCACAGCTCGACAATTTGCTGCAGGAGGTCTCTGTCCACTCTATAGCGCTCTACTATCTCCAGCTCATGTAACCCGTGGTAGGTGACCCTGGGCCTGTACACTCTTCTCCGTCTCCTCACTGTGGGTAGTCTGGCACCATCTGCATTGTCACCACCCTCAGCAAGTTGCCTATGTCTCTTTATGACAGCTATGGCAACCCCTAGCATTTCTGCTCTGAGTTCAGCTTTTTCAGTTTTCACTTCTAATAGCTTACTCCTGTCTTGCAGTGTCTCTTGAGAGAAACATCTTGCACTGCTGTTTGCAGAGTTTTAAGTGCTTGGCTGAGCTACTATTCTGCCTGTGTAATTGCCTGCTTCTAATTGTTTTCACCTGCTAGCTCCAGCAGTATTCCCTGCTAGCTTCCTACTAATTCTGTTGCTTCCTTTTTCCTTTCTGTTTCCTCAGGGGGGAGCAACGTGCATACCAGCAGAAACACACTCACAGTGGCTTACACGTGCGCACACATGCTTACACGGTTCAGAATCTGCTTATTCGGGTTAAAACGCTCGCACACCAGCGCAAACAGTGTTACAAGTCTGCCAACAGGCTCCCACATGCTCAGTCTGCCTTACATGCGTGCACACAGGCTTACACAGTTTGGAATCTGCTTATTCGGGTTAGAACGCACGCACACTAGTGCAAATAGTCTTACAAGTCTGCCAACAGGCTCCCACATGCTCAGTCTGCCTTACACACGCATACACTGTCCTACTCGTGCTTCATGGCGCGCACACATGCGCATGCACGCCCAGCAAGAAACTTTGGTGTAGGCAACAGTGTACACCTTCCATTTCTTGACTTTCCCATGCTTATGCTGTGGCACTCCTCTTTCCATGTTATGTGTCTGACATCAGTCATGTAACACTGACCTCCAATGAACTGCATTTCTTTCTGCCATTCCCCCCTGTGATGTCACCTATCTCCTACTCTGTTCCTCCCCCTTATGTAACTCTTACACTACTCAGAATGTGCTCATTTGCTATGTGACAGTGGAATTCAGTATCCTAACCCTCATTTGCATCAGATTGCCTACTAATGCTTAGTTACATGTCTTAGACTCAGCTTCCCCCCTTAGCAACCACTAAACGGTGGCCATGTTGTTTTTGGTCTGCTGGTCCCTGTATTGTAATTCCATGTATTGCATAAAACCCACATTTGTGGGTTTATAACCTTCATTTTTATGTTTTATACAGCGCAGCCCATTTGCGCGGGGCTGCACTGCGTTTAAACATCGGCGATCGCCAAAAAAAAAAAAAAGATTTATTTTTCATATTTGCATAGGGGTACCTTGCCAATGGCCACATATTTGGCCATTGGCATGCTGCCTGACACATATGCACCCTTTATTTGGAGCTGGCATGGCTCCATTGTGATTTTTGCAGAAATGTACTCAGTTGTCAACTGAATACATTTCTGCAGCTAAAACGTCTCTTACACGGGCTGCTTTCTTCTTCGTGGATCGCTACTGTACCTCATTTGCATGCCTTTCGGCTGCAAGTGAGGTATTTAGCATATCCACGCCCAGTCCGTGTAAGAGACGTTTTAGCTGGTCTCTTACACGGAGTCTCGGGCTGTTCCTGGATCGCGAGGCTTGCATGGAGCTTTACACGTCTCTTACACACCGTGCAAGCCTTCTTGAATCCTGCCCCATATGTGTGATTCATGAGTAAAAATTGCAGTAAAACTGAGTTGTGAGAGCTTTGATAAACACAAAATGTATAGGAAAATGTCATTGCAAGTATTGCCTATAAACTTAATAAAAATGTCCTGTGAGTAACCAAATGAATAGAAGCTGTGAAAAAATCACTCTGCTGGAGGGCATAAAATGAAAAAAAAACCCACATATGTAGTCAAAGCTCTGGAATAAAGTCATAAAATGGATTGTTTATAGGTACAATGTATGCTGATAATGTGCACAGAATGAATAGTGTGAAATCAGCTGGAAATCTGTGATAAAATGATTTTTCAGTAGTCAACGGTATATGGTTTGATTCCTTCCACGTCTTTTTGCCTTATGTGTGTTATGTGTGACTTTAAGCAAGCCACCTGACCAGACAGTGTTCCTGGGTTGCACCCTGAGAAGGGTCATGTGCATTCAGTGGGCTTACCCAGTTAACAAATGGATAAAATAAAGTAAACAAATAATCTTAAGTGCAGTGTTTATATTACAAACATGTACAAGGTGTACTGTAGTAAATACTCACATGGTGGAAACACTGAGCATAACAGAGAGTGAAATGAAGCCATCAGGGCATCATGTAAAGCTACTAAGTCAGAAAGTGATTACATGTGAATATAAGAATAAAAAAATGCGATTTGATTACACGTGTGCATTAGAAACAAAATAAGTCTGTTTCACAAGATTTGCATATTACCAAGCCTCCACCGGAAAGAACACTGAAGTGTTTGTAGATGCAGCAGAAATACATAAAGCAGTCCATTACATGACTCAGCAAGTAATAAAGTAGTCTGTAGCCAGAAAAAAATATATACAACACAAGGCAAACCATTATTTTTAAGCTGGATACAGGTACAGAATGCAAGATTTCATCAGAATCTATGTAGAAACACTGAAATTGCCATTTATTCTATGTAAACCTACATACACTATGCTGACATATTCTGGTCATAAGCTGAAGCCATTTGGTAAGATTTTTTATTACATGTGAGTGTAAGCATAAAGAAACTTATGCTCCAAGTGGTATCTGTGAGCAATGCACTAAACCAGCCAAATATACTAGTGACATAAATTATGAAAAGCTCAGTGTGGATAAGAAAATTCCCAGTATTCAGTCGTAGTGCAACTTACATATTTGTGAAACAGCCATCTTGAATATGTCCACAAAGCCAGCTAAAGGGATAAAGCTTCACAATGACCTTGATGACCCATATTTGATTAGTGGTCCAGGCAATGAAAGAGCAGTGCAGGAAGAGAGAGAAAGAGAAATTTTGTGGTGGACTCTCTTCACCTCTCTCTGGGTGCAGGGTTGAGGGACACATTTCAGGAGTTTAGACTCCATTTCAAAATTCCTGGTGGAGACTAGCAACTCAATAGTGCAAAATATGCAAAATATGGCTCTAATTGATTCGGTCATGTTGACTAATATCGCCAAATGTGTTTGGGTATTTGCCGGTGATAAGTTGGTTTAGGACCTAGCCTACTCCAACCTACGTCAGGGACCCATGCTAATGGTGTAAGGGGTGTATGTGCCCCTATTGGCCAGTGTGCCATAAAGCCCAGCAGCCCTGGGTCAATAAGCTACTGACTGGATGGTGTCCAGTTCCTCAGCCTGTGTTACCTGGGATAGCTCTGTTGAGTGAAAGCTAGACATAAAATCATCAACCTGCTAAACATGAACTAACAATTGCTACACTCAATGTATGTTCACTGACAGGACGCAGCTTGGAAGTGGATGACATGATGGTATGAAGGAGGCTGAACATCCTTCATAACCAAGAGACAAGATGGAAAGGTAATGCTGCAAAGCCATGTGGCTAGGTATTCAGAGTCTACTACTAAGAAGGACAGGCTAGAAATGGTTTGGGAATTGTGGTGAGACAAAGGATTCAGAAGGCAGTGAGGGATATAATCAGAATTAGTGACAGACTCATGGCAATCAAACTCCAGCCTAATAATAGGGCAGTATCCAGTGCAGGTTTGTGATAGTGAGAAAAAGTGTGTATTCATACAGCATTTGCAGGAACTACTAGATAAAGCAGGACAACACGAATTGGTGTTGATAATGGGTGACTTGAATGCACATATCAGGACAGATAGAACAGGATATGAGGACTGCCTGGGTCCACATGGGTGGGGAAATAGGAATAAAGAAGGAGAGGCCATTCTAGACTTCTAACTGGTAAATGGCATGATAGTAGCCAACACATAGTTCAGAAAGATTACACAGAAGAGTGGCCAATATGCAACTCAGGTAAACTTCCTCCTAGTGAGGAAAGGGCACTGGTGTAGGCTCAGTGATTGTAAAGTCATCCCTAGTGAAACAGTCAGCCCACAGCATAAACCACTGGTTGCCACAATCAACTGCAACCAATGGTCAGCGAAGGCTCTAAGGTCAACAGATACTAGGCTGAAGACCTGGAATTTGACTGGAGATAAAGCACAACAGTTCAAGTAATTACTCAGGCATCTAGCACCCCAAGAAGAGGAGGAAATAGGTGGAGCTGAAGAAGAATGGCAGTGCTTCAAAACATCATATGTGAGGACTACAGAACAGATATGTGGCCGAACCAGCTATGGAAATAAGGTACATAAGGAAAGCTGATTGTAGGATACAGAAGTCCAGAATGTCATCAAAAGAAAGGAGTGCAAGAAAAAGTGGGATATAGGAAAGACGGACCAGACTAGGAAAGAATATTGGTGGCTAACAAAGAAGCTAAGAAAGGAGTTGCAATAGCAAAGAACAGGGCACTGGAGGTACTCTTGCAGCTTCTGGAAAGTGACCCAGTAGGTGGTGTAGGTGGCACAAAGAAACTATATCAAGTTGCAAGAAGACAGAAAGATAAAGAAGATAGTTAGACACCCTTAATAAAGGATGCCAGCAACAACCTGCTCACCAGTCCACAAGACATCAAAGGCATATGGAAGTAGGGGTCTATTTCAGTAGACTGAACTTTTACTTACCCGACTTTCATAACACTGAGGCGAAAAGGCCAACAACCCCATACCACCAATGTCCTGGAACACTCACTTTCCACTCCAGGTAAGTAACCGCCTAGCCACCATGTTGAACTTTGCCCCTTAACCCCTGTGGTAGTGCAATCTCAGAGTTGGTATATTTAGTTGTGGGGTGTGGGGGGTGCAGCCCCCCATAGGAGGGTGTGGGAGGATAAGCCCCCCATATGGGTGGGTTTACTTTGCTTCAGTTTTAATTTTATTTCAAGTTGGCAAAGTGGTTAATTACGTGGAGTGGAAAGCCAGTGTTTAGGGACATCGGTGTTATGGGGTTTTCGTCTCAGCATTATGAAAGTCAGGTAAGTGAATGTTCACTCTACTGAAGTAGACCCGGAAGGAGTACATTCAGCAGCTTCTGAATAAAGAACCCCACAGACGCCATGCTGCCCCAGATACAACCTACAATGAGAGAAGAAGAGGAGCCCACCCTAGAAGAAGTAAGAACAGCACTAAGGAAAATGAAATCAGGGAAAGCAGCAAGCTCAGATGAGGTACTACAGATTTGACAAAGATGCTTGGTGAGATAGAGGAGAAATGGCTTCTGAGGGTACTCATAGCAATGTGGAGAGAAAGGCATATCCCAGATGACTGGAGAATAAAAAACTCATCCCAGTGTACAAGAACAAAGGGGATATCCACAACTGTGGGCAGTACATAGGTATCAAACTCCTGGCACACTGCATGAACTGAAAGTTCTGGAGAGGGTGATTGATAAACATATACACAGACTACAGAGTAGAAAGTAAGATGGGAGATGAGCAGTTTGGATTCAGATTAGGATGCAGCACAACTACCCAAAGTTTGCAGTGAGACAGATATTTGAGAAGAAGCTAGAGATGAAGAAAGGGTCCAACTGGGCATTCTTAGATTTGGAGAAAGCGTATGACAATGTCCCAAGAAAGCTGATTTGGGCAGTACTGTGGTGGTTCCAAGTCCCAGAAACATTGGTAGAATTAGTTCAGGCTATGTACAAGGACACAATGAGTCAAGTACGAACAGTGTTCAGTCTCACATAAGAGTTCCCAGTGCTAGTGAGTGTGCACCAGGGTTCAGCTCTGAGCCCACTGCTGTTCATACTGGTGATGGACTATATTAGCAAACAGGTCAGAGGGGACAGATCAACAAAGTTGCAGATGATGTGGCATTACAGGCAGACTCTGAGCAAAAACGTCAGCAAAGGATAGGGAAATGGAATGCAAAACTGAAGGCGCATGAAATGAAACTAAGTACAGATAAGGTAGTGGTAATGGTAGCAAACTGGGGAAATCAGAAGAAACTGAGAAGCAAGATTAAAGGGAAGACAGTGGAACAGGTTAACAGCTTCAACTATCTGGGAGGGGTGATTAAGGAGAAGAGAAGTCTAAATGAAGAGGTTAAAGCTAGAATCAGAGGGGCTGCAGCCAACTGGCATAGAGTGTCAGGTATAGTGTATGACAGAAGAATGTCAAAAAAGATGAAAAGTAAGGTATATAAAACAGTGGCGTGACCAGTACTACTGTATGGCACAAAAACCTGGGCAGTAAAGGCAGAGCAGATTAGAAAGCTAGAGGTGATGAAAAAGAAAAGTATCTGAGAAGGTTGGTAGGATGCACACTGTGGGACAGATGAAGAAATGAGGACATAAGTGCAGAAGCCAAAGTAGCTCCAATTGCAGAAAAGATCAAAGAGAACAGATTATAGTGGTTCAAGCACATGTTTAGAAAAGCAAAAGAAATTTGGTGAAGATGATTTTGGACAGACAAGAAGAAGGTAAGAGGAAATGAGGGTGTCCAGCAAAGAGGTGAATGGATTGTGTGAGAGACGATCTGCAACAGTCTGGCATGAGTGTCAAAAAAAGGTAAGAGCGTGGCACTGAATCAAGAGAGATGGTGACAGTTAACACAGCACCCCAACCCCATATAGAAAATTGGAAGGAAAGGGTTAATGCTGATTATGACTAATCAACAGAAACTACTGCCACCAAGGTAGGGACAGCTGATTGGGTGACTTTATTTGCAGAACTGAGAAATACATATGCATAGATACCCATTACATTTCAACTCCTTCGGATATACTAGACAAGTACAGAGGAGACTAATAGGGCTAAGAAAGACAAACTCTGATTCCTAGTGCATGAATGCACTGTTCTTGTCATTCACAATTTGCCCCTTAAACAATAAATGAACTGTAGGATGAAAAACATTTGGGGGAATGAATGAGCAAGTTAGGCATATGGGAGGGGAAGATAATGGTTGTAGGAATCAGGAGCAAAGAAGAAACTCATAAAATTTCCACAAGGCATTTCCAGAAATGTCCATCTATATGTAGCAGGAATACAGCTATCAGTACATCACAGAGTTAAACAAGCAAAAGATAAGCAAGGCATGACATAGCTTGTTCAGGACACTGTAGATATTAATAACATATTGCACAAATATGCTATTTTATCTATAGAATTAAGCTGCTTACCAGGAAAATTTAAAAGAATGGTGAGGCTTTTGTATTTGTTAAATAAGCTGATAAGCTGAGCTAATTTGACTGAATGGGTAAATAGTATTTTTACATTCATCAAGCAAAGCCAGCTAAGGATAGACACAGGCCCTCAGAATCTGAACAAATGAATTAAAAGGGAGCACTATCCAATAAAAAACAGTGAAGATGTTGTTTCCAGCATGCAAAGTAATACATTAGTTTCTGTACTAGATTCAAATCATGGTATTTTGGCAAATAAAACTGGATGAAACTAGCTCTGAGCTCTGTACTTTTAACATGGCTTTGGGTACATACATGTTTCTTAGAGTGAATTTTTGCTATTTCATCAGCACCAGAAGTTTTCTAAATAAATGCCACCCTCATAATAAAAGGTCTTTGTGGGGTGTAATTTACAATCTAGATTGTTTGCTTGTAAAGGAATATACGAAGCAGGAACATTGCATGATGCTTCTTAAGTTGTTAGACAAACTAAGATATAAAAGTTTGAAGCTCAATAAGAGCAAATATCAGAGATCTGTGACTGTTGTGAAATACATGGATCACATACTGGCAAGGGGATGAGTGAAGTCAAATGTGGAAAAAGCCATTGTTAATACAAATATGCAAAAACCACAGAATATATCAGCTTTTATATGATTTGGAATAGCTTAATATTTGTTGACTTGACATGCAAAACTAATCAGATATTACAGTACTTAAGGACACTACTACAGCAATATATAAACTGGTTTTGGTCTCTAGAGAAAAACAGACATTGAAAAGGTTTATTACAGATACTCCACTCATGAATTTTATGATGTGTTTACACCAGTGAGTTTTCAACTTGATGCTAGTCAACTAGGCTTGAGTGAACTGTTGTTGCAGGAAGACAGGCCAGCTACATACACATCTAGTGATTTACCAGAAAAATTGATATGCACAAAAGAAAATATGGCCTTTGAAAATAGTTGTTAGAAGTTATATGATTACATTTACCACAAAATAGTGCTTGTAGAATCAAACCATAAGTCACTGCAAATTATTTTTAAGAAGTCATGATACAGGGCCCTAGCCAGACAAAAAAGACTGTTGTTGAACTTACCAAGTATAATCTGAAATGCAATTATAACCCATGGAAGCAAACACAGATAGTGGATACACTTAGCAGAGTGTATATCAAGAAGGAGAAAGAAGAATGTCCTTACATTCACTGCAACGATATTCTTAACATATGAGATTCCCTGCCATGGAAGCCCAACATCAGTCCAGTCTACCAATGACTAATGTTGCGTTAATGGTACACTGAATGTTACTCAAATGCTCCTTGCATAGTGTAGGGCATAAAGGTGACATTTAGGACTACCATAGTCAGAACGTCTTTGCCACCAGTCCAAACATATCCTTTCACCACTAATCTGTTTACCTGCATCCATTTTCTGCCAGTTGAATGCATTTTCATTCTCCACTGACTGCCTATGTCTGTCCGCTGACTTCTTTGCAGTTGTAGATTAGGGCCTCATTTGGGGTTTTTGTTTTTTCTTGTCTTATTTTGTGCTCATTGGGGTTAATGTCACCCAGGAAGGTTAAATGCCAGTGTGGGAGACAGATTCCCCATAACGACCGCCATGATATCTGTCTTTTTTGTCTAGGAGCTTCTCATGACCATACATCTTGTTGAGTTTGTCAGGCATTAGTCCCGAAAACCCATTGCAGTAGACTTTCTTCCCTTTCCTTGTATCTTGAGAATCAGTATCTTAAGCTTCTAACTAAAGATAAAATGGAAGCAGTCTCCCAACCCAAGGGTCAGCTGTTAGGGAAGAAGAAGGTGGAAAAAGTACAACTAGAATCTTCTGCTGTCCAGTCTCTGCCAGGTGTTTCTCTCGAGGTCATTACAAATCCAGAGGCTTGCCCAGCTGTGTTGTTGGATTTCTCTGCTACGACTATGTTG
Source organism: Protopterus annectens (assembly GCF_019279795.1). Taxonomy (NCBI): domain Eukaryota; kingdom Metazoa; phylum Chordata; order Ceratodontiformes; family Protopteridae; genus Protopterus; species Protopterus annectens. The sequence goes on along the minus strand of NC_056730.1, from coordinate 1,061,984,879 downwards.
GAGGCCAGTGTAGATCCAGCTAGCATCACATTCAAAGAGGTTATGCAGATGTCCATCTCAGATGTTCAGGGGAACCATGTTTGATTTTTTCCCAGGTGCCCAGGGGGTTCCTCTGTTTTTAGTTGGGGAAGAAGTTCCTACTATGGTTCTCGACTGTCATCCTGGGTTTGAGTCTTCTCAGTTTTTTGGAGGGGACAGTGCCTTAAAAAAGAAACAAAAACTTAAACATGTTTCTTCTGTTCCTACAGATCCAAACGTGACTGGCAGGCCTTTACTCGGGGGTTATTTACTGCTTTAATGTCTGTAAAGCCTCCTGAAGGGGTTTCAATTTCTGCTCTTCCTTTGTCCACTAAAGGCCTAAAGAACAGGATTCTTCTGAGGATGAGTCAGATTCTGATGACAAATCCCTGACTTATTCTACTCAAATTCTCTCTCCTTTGGACTATGGGTCAGAGGTGGAGGAATCATTTAGTTCTGATGTTTCTTTTGAGGAAATTTCGCTTCGAGACATACTCTTTAGGATGATGGATTTTTTTTTAAGAGGGATTGTGCTCAGGTCTCTGATATCCATTAGTGGTACTATGAGTTGCTGCAGTTGGAATATGCTAAGGCTGTGGTTATTCCTGCTGTTTTGGATGCTTTGCTGGATGCTTTTTCCAATGCCTCTCATGTACCTGATTCTCTGTCCCCTGCTCCCAAGAAAACTGGCAGGTTTTATAGGGTGCCTGAGGATTGTTATTTTTTATATAAATGTCCTGCTGCGGACCCCTATATAATATCTGTAGCCTCTGACAGGCTGTCTCAATTGCTTCCTTCACCCAAGTTATTACCTTCTGAAAAGGACAGCAGAGCTATGGAAAGGCTGGGTAAAAAAGGTTTACACTTCTGCTACCCTAGCTTTTAAAGCTATTAATTATCAAACCCATATGTCTAGGTATGTGTTGCCTCTTTTTTCTCAGGGTTGTCAACTTATTTCTGATTTTCCAGACTGTGAGGCTAAAGCTTCTGTTCTTTTCTTGCTAGGAACTTCCTCTCAAGTTGTTTTCCACTCTATTAAATGTTATGATGCAGCAGATGCCTCTTCTAGGGCTGCTGTTTTTAGTTTAGTGATGAGGACATATTCTTGGCTTAGGTTTCATGCTCCTCTGGATTCTAAGATTTTGTTTGGGGAAGCTGCTGCTCGTTTAAGTCCCTTCAGGATAAAGGTAAAGCCTTACAGGAGCTTAAACATTTGTTTCTTTCTCCTGTGCCTAAATTTCAGAGAAACTACCCTGCAAAGCCTATCCTTGTTCATAGGCAATCCCTCCCTTCTATTTAAGTCAAGAAGAGTAGCAAATGGACTTCTACTGCTAAAGCTCCTCAGTTTTCAGGGACTCTGAAACCTTCCTTTCCAGACAAACCAGGTGTTGTATGACTATTTGCCCCTTCCCAACCCCATTCCTCTTTCTCTTCATCTTTCTGTTTCTCTTCTTGTTTGGCTTCAGATCACTCAGGATACTTGGGTTCTGTAAATCATTCATCAGGGGCACTTCATGGTGTGGAAATCCCATCCTCCTTTTAAGGGCATTCCTCAGCCTCCTCAGGAACAACTTCCTTTTTTCCCCAGAGGTTCTTCAAAATCTCTTGACTCTGGGTACTATTCAACAGGAGCCTGTGTCCCAAAGGGAGATAGGGCTCTACTCTAGAATGTTTCTAGTGTCCAGAAAAGATGGCACTCGGAGACCTATTCTAGACCTCTCTCATGTAAACACTTTTCTAAAAGTATAGAAAATAAAAAATACTGAACCAGCACAGCTAGGCACAACACAGTTTATTTTAAGAAACAAATGGAGCTAAAAGAAGTAAGTGCTTTTGTAATATTCACATCACTTCAGACTGACTGATTACATCAAGTACATTCAATTTAAATTAAATAACAGCCAACCAACTTCTTAGCATTCATTAATTACCGATAAAACATTTAACAGTCTTAAAAGCATAATGCAAAAAATGTGTAAAAAAACAGAAACTAAGTTCCAGATCCAACCAACCCTACAGGTGTGACAGGCAGTTTCACAGGACCAGCATAAGACAAAGGCATGGGAGGAGCTACATGGGCAATCCAGGCAGCCTCTGTTCAGTTGCAGCAAGAAATTAACGTAACATCTTATCAGGATTCACAATGGGGATGTATCCAATCTTTGTAAATTAACAGCAAAACAGCCAAGAACACCTCAACAACAGTGTCTTTTTCAGAAGCAGTATCTCTGAATTTAATGAACGAGACTTTAATTCCAACATCATTTATGCTAACGAATCCCCTTCCCATCAAGGAGAGATCCAGGAGGGGGAGGGTGCAGTGTTTACCAAGCACAGATAACTTGCAATATGCAGTGAGGCCACTGAGACGTTAGCAGAAGGTTTGTTTTTTAATATTTCTTCCAAAGTGCTAACAGCAACACAAATGTCATTACTGAACAAGGGGCTTTCCTTTATTCCTGCCTGGCGAGCTGACCCTGTTGAATTGTTGAAAGATTTGATATTCTTAGGAAGAACTTTGACACTTAAAACCATCTTTCCAAATAGTAATGTCAGTGTTACTACTACCTTTACCAAACCTAGCACTTTTGTTCCACTGCTCCATCCTATGGTGGAGGCATTTGTTAATATATGTGAAAAACAGTTCAGAGAAGCTTTTAAAGATGATGTTAAGCCTGCATTTTTTAATTTGACATCAGAAGAGTATGTTGCTTTGAATGAATTAAAGAATATACACTCATTAGAAAATAGACCTGCTGATAAAGGTGGAGCTATTGTAGTGTTAGATAAAGATTTGTATGTAGCACAAATGAGGAAATTGCTATATGATACTAACACTTATTTGTGTGTTTCAAAATCCGCTGTTACTGGCCTGATAGAGAAAGTATCCTTTTTCAACATTGATATGCTCATGACTGGACTAATTTCTGAAAGTTTATTTGACTACTTTAATGTCGCATATCCCCTCATCCCCACAATGTATGGACTTCCCAAAACTCACAAAAAACTTAGAATGTCCACCTATGTATCCTATAGTGTCAGGCAGAGGTTGGACAACCGAACCGTTACCCATCTTTGTTGAGAAAATTTTGCACCCTCTATTAGAAGAATGTGAGACAGTTTTGAAGAACACTAAGAGTTTTCTACATAGATTGTTAGACAAAGTTTCTAACTTGACTAGTGATTTTATTCTAGTTACATTAGGCATAGACTCTCTCTTTACAGTCATCCCCAATGCAGGGGGAGTTGAGAATATTAGAGCATTTCTGAATGAGAAGCAATGTTTTACAAATGACAAGGTGAATTTGTTACGTACTCTCCTTGAGATCATCCTAGAGAATAATGTCTTTATTTTTTATCAAGAATATTTCATACAGAAGGTTGGCATAGCTATGGGCACAGCTTGTGCCAATAGCTACGTCAACCTAGAGTTGGCACAATGGGAAAAGACTAACATTTTGCAAGTCAATGAATTCTCTAAATATATAGCCTGGTATGTGCGTTTTGTGGATGATATGTTTTTGTTGTGGGAAGGCCCTTTGGATTTATTAAATGACTTCTTAACTTTTATACATAGTACTACGAGCTTCCTTAAGTTTACTCATAAATATTCTACTGAAGAGATAGAATTTTTGGATGTGAAGATTAAGAAAACAGACCTTAGAAATATACATACTAGTGTATACAGGAAGCCTATTAAGAAGAACAATTTGCTGCATAAAAACAGTATGCATCCAAGGCATGTCAAACTTAATGTGATGAAAGGGCAATTTTTTAGACTCATGAGACTGCACAATAATGATATGGATTTAGGAGAGCTATTTTATATATATATATATATATATATATATATATATATATATATATATATATATATATATATATATATATAACTATTGTGAGAAAGAAATAGATTCTTGCATCACAAATGCATGGAGAGAAAGGGGAGGTAAGTGTAGAGCTTACTTCACAGAGAAGGTGGTACCAGATATACAAGAGGCTAGATCCATCAATGATGATGTTTTCAGGGTTCCCTTATAATATTTAAGTGATATTAATAAATTATGTGATATTATAAAGAAGAGCTGGAATATTTTAACAACAGTACCAGAGCTGAAAGGGGTAATAGATGAAACACCCCATTTTCCTTTAATAATAATAAATCTCTCAGAAAGCATTTATGTTATAAATCACAATGTCATAAAAAGGTAGTACAATCAAGTAGGCTAGGCTCCTTTACCTGCAGGAGTTGCACAACGTGTAAATATGTCCTTACAGGTTCATACACCAACTTTAAAATAGAATTCGATTTTTATGCAGACTGTAAGACAAGGAATATAGTCTGCTTTAGCAGTTGTCAAATATGCCATCTTTTTTATATAGGTAAAACTAATAGGTCCCACAAAGAAAGGATTTTGGAGCATTATGGGGATATTAAGCACAAGAAAGAAACTAATGCTTTAACACAACATATTTCAGAATGTGGACCAGAGCATATTTTCAAGTTTTTGGTACTTGAAGTTTTAGATGAGGGAATGAGAGAAGGAGACATAAAGAATAGAACAGAGACAGCTGAACAGAAATGGATTTTATTTTTTAATGCTGATAAACCACCTGGCTTGAATGGTGTGTTATCCCTGAAACCTTTTTTAAAAGCACGTCCACTTAGACATTGATTTGCTGTTTACCTAAGTGCTTTTCATGATGGCTGTTTTTATCTGGAACTTAGTTTCTGTTTTTTACACATTTTTTGCATTATGCTTTTAAGATTGTTAAATGTTTTATTGGTAATTAATGAATGCTAACCAGTTGATTGGCTGTTTTTACTTTAAATTGAATGTTCTTGATGTAATCAGTCAGTCTGATGAAGCGATATGAATATCGTGAAAGCACTTACTTCTTTTAGCTCCATTTGCTTCTTAAAATAAATTGTGTTGTGCCTAGCTGTGCTGGTTCAGTATTTTTTTATTTTCTATATGTATAGTTTGCTTATTAGGACCGCACCTTTACCCTGGTCTTGACTGCTACAGTTGCTGTTTTTACCACTTTTCTAAAAGTGCCTTCCTTTGGGATGTTGTCCCTTTAGATTCTGTTTCTTCTCTTGCTCCCTCAGGCCTATATGGTGTCTCTGGATCTCAAGGATCCTTATCTTCATATTCTGATCTATCCTCTTTTCAGGAAGTTTTTGCATTTCTCTGTTGCTTCCTGGCATTTTCAGTTCTCTGCTTTGCCCTTTGGCCTTTATACTGCCCAAGGGTGTTCACCAAATGCCTTCCTCCTGTGATTATTTTTGCAGGTTTCAAGGGATCCAAATATTTCCTTACTTGGACAACCTGGTGATTTAGGCATTCTCTCCAGAGACCCTTTTGCAAAATCTTCATTTTACCATTTCCCTTCTTCAGAATCTGGGGTTCACTATAAATTTCAAAAAGTCTTCTCTGACTCCTTCTCAGGATCATGTTTTTCTGGGTTGCAGGATTCAGATGGTACCAATGTTGGCTTTCCTGCCCCCTCCAAAGGCCTTAACTCTCATTTCTTTCTTTCACACTCTTCTTCCTCTGGCTTCCATTATCACCAGGGAGTTCCTGAGAACTCTGGATTGCATGGTATCCACCATTTCAATGCTCCCTCTGGCCAAACTTCACATGAGAAAGTTTCAGTGGTTTCTGAAGTCAGTATGACTTCATCTTGCACATCCTCTAGACTTTGTAATTCCTCTTCTTCCTTGTCTCAGACAGACACTTCACTGGTGGATTCAGCAGCTGTCTCTGAATCCAGGGATCCCTTTTCATCCCTTCTTCCCTCTCAGCAATTGTTCACAGATGCTTCAGACATGGGATATGGGGTCGACATTTGGCTCTGTAAAAGTTCAAGGGGATATGGTTACCTCATCAACAGAAGGAGCACATCAATGTCAAACAGAGAGAGCTCTTCTGCTGGCTCTTCAGGCCTTTTATCCTCTTTTCTTTCCAGGGCCTCTTAAAGTGTTCACAGACAATTCCACAGTGATGTGGTCTATCAACAAACAGGGAGAACTGAGATCTTATCTTCTTTGCCAGTTGGCACTTCTTATATGGTATCTTGCTGTCAAGTATCAAGTGAATCTTCAGGCAGTTTATATCCCTTCCAGTCAGAACATTGTGGCATCCACTCTGAGCAGGTCCTTAACTCAGTCCCATGAATGGGTGCTTCACAGGGATGTGTTTCTGGACATTATCCACTAGTGAGGTACTCCTCAAGTTGATTGTTTTGCCTCCTCTCCAAACAGACAACTTCCTTTGTTTTGTGCCAGAGTCCCAGGTCCTCTGATGTGGAAGGTGATTGCACTCTCATTTTCATGAAAGGGAATGTTTCTTTATGCATTCCCTCCCCTTCCTCTAATTCCAAAAGTCCTGTTCAAAATTCAACAGGATGCTACCAAAATCTTGTTGGTGACTTCCTTTTGGCTGTGAAAGCACTGGTTCCCCCTTATTCTGCATTTAGCCAGGGGCAATCATCACAAGGTACCTCACAGGGTAGATCTACTCTCACAAGACAAGGGGGTCTCTCATCCATCCCCACCTGTCCACGCTTCAACTGATACTGTAGGTGATAGGATTTTGATTCCTCATAGACACCTTTTTTCTGAGGATGTGCTGCAAGTCCTTCAGGAGGCCAGGAAACCTACTACTAGGAAATCCTACTTATCCAAATGGAAGAGGTTTTCTATTTGGTGTCTCTCTTGTAAGCTGGACTCACTTAGTGTGAATGTTCCTTTGGTTCTCTCTTATTTGTGTGAGTTGCTCAATGTTGGTTTAGCTTATTCTTCTGTTAAATCCCACTTATCAGCTATCTCTTCTTGTCTGCCTTTTTCTCCTCCTTTAGCTTCTAGATTTGAGGTGAATCAATTTTTTAAAGGCGTCCCTAACATTAGACCTCCCAGGAAGCCTGTGCCTCCTCCCTGGGATCTTAATTTTGTTTTAGAGAAGTTGGCTCCTGCTCCTTTTGAGCCTGCTGCTTCAGCTTCCTTGCAACATTGTTCTTGAAAGACTGTTCTTTTGTTAGCTCTTACTTCTTCCATACAGGTGTCTGAGTTACAGGCCCTTATGGCTTGTCCTACTTTTTCGATCTTTCATGAGGACAGAGTGTCCTTGCACACTAACCCTTCTTTTATGCTGAAGGTGGTTAATGAGCTATCACTTAATCAGTCTATCAATCTGCCTACTTTTTTCCCCTCTCTGCAAACTGACAGTGAGAGGGTGCTGCATACTTTGGACATGCATATACAACTCAGGGTATATTTGGATAAGACTAAGGCTATTAGAAAATCTGATCAGTTGTTTCCTTTCATCCTAGATCTTTAGACTTGCTGTATCCAAGCAAACTGTTTCTTCTTGGATTTCTAAGGCTATTTCTTTTTGTTACACTTTTCATGGCAAAAGCCTTCCTTCTTCAGTCAAGGCTCATTCTACTAGAGCTGTGGCTTCTTCTGGTGCTTTTTTCAAGGGCTTAGATACTAGTTCTTTTCTTGAAGCAGCTAGTTATGTGCATGCCTTTACCAAGCACTACAAGTTGGATGGTATCTCTATAGCTAGGGCTGGTTTTGCTAGGGCCATTTTTCATGGCTTTTTAGAGGACTCTTCTGCTCCTTCCCCCTCCCTAGTTTCCGCTTGACTTTTGGCACTCTCTCATATGTTAAGAGTACTGCAGCAGTGAATGTAAGGACATAGTACGGTTGTGTAAAATCTTACCATAATGGTAGATATCCTCGCCTTCTCCACTCCAGTATTCACTCCCTCCCTCCCTCCTTCCCCCTAGTCCTTTGCCTTCCTGGATGTACAGATTACCTCTTGGTTTCCTTGGATTGGTGTTCCTACTGGAACAATCCGATCTGACAATGAGTAGGCTTGAGCATCACCTTTATGCCTTATGCTATACAAGGAGCATTTGGGTGACATTTGGCATACCTTTAAAGCAACAGGAGTCTTTGGTAGACTGACTGGATGTTGGGCTTCCATGGTAGCAAATCCCATATTGAAGGCAAGGCCATCTACTGTTATGGTAAGATTTTACACAACTGTACTTTTCTTAGGAAATGATCTAGAATGTCTTTGGGTTATTCTGTACCTACTCATGTCTGCTGGCAAACTATATGCATTTAAGACTCATATAAATGAAGGCAAAGGAATTCAGCCATTTAGGGAAGCTAATGTGAATGGTAAGCCAAACCAAATGTTTGCATTACCAAGAGAACTACAGTGGTATTAGCCATTCAGATGAGCTTCCATATGTGTAAGGATTACTGCTTAAAGCAGATAATGTTTACTAGTCTGAGTTGGTTGAGAGAGTCAGGGCCTGAAAGAGCACACAAATCGCATTTTATTATAAGAAAGTATAAGAAAAGAACAAGACACATTGTTTATTGACCTAAAATGTCAACGCTAACACAGAAACTAATACAAAAATATTATAGCTGTACAGTGGCGTAGCTAGAGTTTGTGCTGCCCAGGGCTGTTTTTGAGTTTGCCAACCCCCTCACAAAATCATGGTCAAATGCCCCCCCCCCCCATGCACAGATCTCCCCTTCACAGCCATTCCAGTGTCCCATTATTTGTCTATTTCTCCCCATTTACCATAAACACTGTAATGTACATACTGCTTTATGCTTTACTTCTACAATGATTACGTGGATTTCATTTAAAACTTTTATTTTAAATTTTATAGCACAAACACTGACATGCATCTGCTAAACAAAGCAGTACAGCTTCACAATGAAAACAGACTTAGCATTAAAACTTCTCTGCCCTTGAAACTCACATTCGTTGAAACCCGCATTCAAAGAAAATGTATTTGGCCAGTGGCTGATAAAGTTTACCTTTAGGCTGTTTTCAAATCATAGGCTCCTTGCAGACATATTTTGGACCATACAAGCATAAAAAATAAACAAATGGATGAAGACATGAGGCAAGAATCTCCAATAGGTTTATTGAGCACTTTCATCAACAAAGAAAAGGACTTCTTCAGAATGAAATGCTGTCCACGACCACAGCTTAAATATTACAACCAGACCAATAATTAAGTCCAAATTACACTCTAATTACAAAGCTCTCCTTAAAAGAGCTATGTCCATATAAATATATAAAAAGTGTATATATAAAAAATATATATATGAAAAGATGATAAATAAAGTGAAAAAAGTGAAAATATATATAATAAATCACTCAAAACAAAGTAACATGCCACATATAACATGTTAAAAACTAGACTACTACAACACAAATGCAGCTCTTAGTCTTAGGACAGGACTAATAGATATATTTTCATTTATTCCAGGATAGACTGTGGCATTTGTTCTAAGCTGCTACTGCAATTCCTTGAACTCTAAGTAGTCGTCTGCAGGGCCACCCCTCTGCCCACAGTCCACATGATCAATAATTATACATATGAATGAATGTCCTTCATGTTTTAAAATATGTTCAGATAGAGCATTATTGGATTCTTTTATCTGTCATAGTTGTGTTGATAAGTTCTTTTTCTAATACTATATTTGATTTTCCCTGTATAAAAACAATTAAAATTTTTACATAATGTTGAGTAAACCACCCCTTTTGTACTACAGTTGTATTTCTTATGCAATTTTGTAGTGTAAGAATTTCCAAGTTTTACTTCATTTGACTCTAAAATGAATTTGCACTTTCAACAGTGTACACACTTTGTCATCCTAGCCCCCTGTTCAGGATACTTAGCTTTCTCCAACATGTTTTTTAGACATCTGTCCTTTTTATATACTATAAGTGGATTTTGGCCTACTATATTTACATACTCAATATCTAAATTAAAGACATTCAAGTATTTTTGTATTATTTGCCCAGTACTGACAAAACTACTATTGTATGTTAAAACAAATAATGCTTTGCATAACCTACTGTTGTTCAAGTTGTCACCATTATTCATAGTTGTTCGAGTCCTGTTGGTACCCAATTAAAGGGGTATATTGTCCCCTTATCCTGTTGCCTATTATTTCATTAAAATGTTGTCCAGAAACATTTCTAAGTACCCTCTGCTTGTCAACATATTTCTTAAAATTTGACATTGGCTTAAAAATTCCTCCATGTCATAAACCATACGTGCAAGTCGTACACATTGACTTTTGGCCAATGATGACTTCTGATGAATGGGGTGCCAGCTATTGTAATGTAATAACAGATTGGAGTAGGCTGGTTTTCTGTAAATTGTAGAATCAAATTTCTTATTCAATTTATTCTTTCTGATGGTGATATTCAAATAACTGACCTTGTCAACACAAAGGGTCATGGTAAATTTAAGAAAATCAGTAGTGTTATGGATGTATTCAAAGAACTAATCTAACCTATCTCTTGTGTCAGTCCAAAAAATGATGATGTCATTTAAAAATCACCCATATAAGGACCAACATCCAGAGAACATGGAATTGATTACATAATTAGTCTCCCAATAAGCAAGTACTATGTTGGCAAAGATGGGGGCACATGCTGCCCCCATCGCCACACCTTTTTTTCTGTCTAAAAAGCTGTTGTTCAAAAGTAATAAAGTGGTTGCCTAAGACTACTTCCATTAATGCTCTTAGTGCAAGCATTTGGTCATGATCTGAACTTGAATTATAACACAAAAAATTAACCATTCTATTCCTGTGTTATGCAGAATCACAGAAAATGTGTGATATCAACGGTGACAAAAATAGTTTCTTCATTATATAAATCATTGGAGACCTTCGTCAAAAAATCCCATGAAGCTTTGAAACAATATAAATACCATTCTAGCATATTCTTTGATTTGGCAATAGGAAATATTTTTGAAGCCTTTGCATCTACAATTGATCTAAGAGGTGGATCCTTAAGGTCTCTGTGTATCTTTGGTACACCAAAAATTGTAGGGGACCTCGGATGAGTGACCTTCAAAAATTTATATTGAGAGGGGGATATCTGGTTATTGATGAATAAATCTTCTAATAATAAATCAGACTTATAATAAGCTATATTCATCACATTAATGCTTGTTTCCTCATAAGTATCAGTAAATAAGAGGGAAAACATTTTATTATGGTAATCGTTAATATCCATAATTACAAATCCCCTTCCTTTGTCTGGTTTCATTACTCCTAGTTTTGAATTGTCACAAATCATTTCTAGTGCTTTTGCTTCTTCTGTAGTAAGGTTATAAGGATCCTTGTTTACCACTGATGACTTAACATTTTTCGAATTTCGACCTCATTCAACCTTTCAAAAACAGATACTATTGGGTGAAGGAGGGGGTTAAAAGTACTAGGCAGAAAACAACCACTATCCAAACAACTACATGCATTAGAATCTTTAAAGTAAAATCCAAAATTCAACTTCCTAGTGAACAATTTCAAGTTTATTTATTTATTTTATTTATTTGCATTTGTTTAACCAGGATAGTCCATTGGGCCCGAAGAACCCATTTTCAATGGAGTCCTGGGGACAAAAGCTCCACATAAGATTACATGAAGATGAAGATATACATATGCATTACATGAGGTTAAACATTGTACAGATTATGTAATTAAATGTGTAGAGGGCTAAAAACACAGGGTATACAAGCAACAATATATTTATAATTTTTTTTTTTTTTTTTTTTGAGGAGAGTTAGCTAGTATTCAGTTAGTCAAAGAATAAAGCTACCTGGAATTTTGAGTGATGAAGAGAAGAAGTAGTAGTGTAAAGAGTAGGTTCTGAGGGGAGAGAGCAGTATACCGGTAGCCCATGAAAATTGCTACCTGGGAATTAGAGCGAAAGAAGAGAAAGAATAGCAGAGTAAAGAGTAGGTTAAGAGGGGTGAGAGCAGGAGCACTCCCATGTGGAGGTTAGGTGGGAGTGGAGTGATTTTTTTAAAGGATGGGAGGCTTGTAATGGTATGAATGGAGGGAGGAAGGGAGTTCCATAAGCGTGCTAGTGAGAAGGACAGGAGATTTTGTCCAGGAGGGTGGAGGGGGTCTGTAAATTTCTATGAGGTTTTGATTGTTTGATCTTAGATGTCGTTGAGTGTGGTGCATTATAAAGGTAGAAGAGAGTGCGGGACAGAGGGAAGGCTGGAAGATCAGTTTGTGAGCATAGGTGAGTTGGGTGTAGGAGAGGTAGTTTGGTAGTTCTAACCAGTTCAGTTTGTGGAGTGGTTCACAGTGGTGGGTTGACGATTTGTTACAAGTGACAAATTTGGCAATTTTATTGTAGCAAGAGGATAGTTTGGTTTTGAGGGAAGATTGTAGGTTAGTAAGAAGAGGTGCCCCATAGAGAAGGGAGGGTAGGAGAAATGTAGTAGCGAGAGTAATCTTAGTAGCTGGGCTGAGGAATCGGTTATGACGGTAGAGCATGCCAAGTTTTTGGTGGGTTTTCTTTATGTTTTGTAGAAGATGGGAATTGAATTTAAGCTTGTCATCAATTTGGACTCCTAATAGTTTGGTTTCTGATACAAGCTCAAGGGGGATGTTATTTTGGCTGGAGATGGAGAATGATTTATTATCAGTCAATTAAGTTAATCAAAACTTCGTCTATCCTACCTCTTCTAACAGGTACAAAAGACAGCCCTTTTTCAAACAAATCAGCACACAAAGAATGCAGATATATATCAATGTAATTATAAATCTTGAAATCACCATTCTTGTTACGTAAAATATCGCATATACCTTGTTCACCAATCTGTTCCATCGTGAATTCCATCTGCCTTTCCCTCTGCCCCATCCCCCTCTGAAATTGACCCCCCCCCCATTCCCATACTCTGATGAATTGTCCACCCTTTGGTTCCTCAGTCTCTCGGACCTCCTCAGAGGGGTATTCTAAAGGGTCTGGGATTCCTGTGGTCAAATTGGCAGAATTGTGATTAAGTTCATCTGACTTGTTCCCCACATCATGGAAAGCAGGACTGATATTCTGTTTATTCAAAGGAGGTAATGGATATGCTGTCCCACTTTCATAATCTTTCTGATCGCTCAACAATGTTTTGACTTTATTAGCTCTAAGTTCAATAAGTAAATGGTCCACTCTGGTAAACAAAACATAGTATTAATTTTTCTTATTTTCAAATAATAAGTCTGACTGTAAACTCCTGTCTAGTTTAAAAATAGTGTCCAGTAATACAGTCATTTTCTTTTCATTGTTCCTAATCAATGGCTGCAATAATTTACAACAGTGTTTATTAAATAAGTTCAGTAACTCACTGTGAAGCTTGGACCCTCTCTCCAGACCCGTTGGAAATTTCCATGTCCTCAGCCCCTTATGAATCCGCTCAATACAAAGGCATTCCTTAAAATAGCTGTTCTCAAGTTGTAGCTTCCTAAATTTAAAAATGGTGTCTTCAAGCAACTTTAATTGCTTGTCTACAGTTCCTAAATATTTGTTAGAGCTGTTAGCTCGTAGATGCTAGTCCAAGCTAGCATCCAGTCATTCTTTGAGGGCAGAGTTGCCTTTATAGGAAGGACCGCCCATTCTGTTAACATCATTCATACGGGAATGCAAATCCGCTGGTTCCGATAGGCTGATAGACATTTCATGTTGTCTCTGGGCCTGGGGTGATGCTATTGGAGCCAAAACTTGTGTCCTAGGTTCCCGATTTATGCATTTGGCCAGAAAAAACATTGCCAGGTCCTCCAGTCTTTAACATTTGCTGGATTAGTTGTTCTACCAATAATGTTGCCAACTGAGCTATTAAGTTCATTGTAGGAGGCAAAGTTGGGAGATCGGCTTCCTCTACTCCATCCATACCAGAAAACTCAAACTATAAAAACAATTACCATGAACAACAAACTTAAAAATAAACAAACGGATTGAGACCCAAGGCAAGAATCTCCAATAAGTTTAATGAGGGCTTTCATCCACAAAGAAAAGGAATTCTTCATAATAAAATGCTGTCCACAACCCCAGCTTAAATATTACAACCAGACCGATAATTAAGTCCTAATTACACTCTAATTACAAAGCTCTCCTTAAAGGAGAACCATACATGTGTTCTTTGATTCACCTTCCTGATTGTATTAAATGATATTCCTTGCATAGTATAGCACACTTGTTAGAGCATGTTTTAAATTTGTTTTGAACATTTTTCCAGTAAGTAATAAAACAAAATGTATGAACCAACAATGACAAAACTGTCCAATTCAGAACATTTGCATTATAAAAGTCTACTCAAATTTCTGTCATTACAATCCACCAATTACAGTAAATATGCACAATCCCTGCAGAGGTAAAAGTCATCTAAATAATTCCACATTAAAGAGATCAATCCACCAATATCAGTAAATATGCACAATCTCTGCAGAGGTAAAAGTCATAATAATTACTTATTAAAGAGATCTGTAACTAATGAAGAGGTTGCTGCTAACAAACAACTTTATATTTCATTGTTTCATCTACAAAGTGCCTGCTGCCCTTGAAGAATAAATTGCTTATGTTTCATTAAAAAATTATAAGATAGTAATATTGCAAAAGGGAATGGATGGCAAACTGATAACGAGGGCATTCTCAGAACTGCAGCATCCACCTCCTTTAAAGTACAACAAAGTACAGTATCAGCAATTCATCTACATACTGTGGGAGTAGAATCCACAGCCTTCTGCAGCAAAAGCAAGTATATTACCTGTTGTGCTAACAATGCAAACAGATTTGGCATAAGCAGCAGTAAAGTACTCTTCCCTTGAAGCTCTCATCTCCTTATTAATTCCACTTGACACTCATCTCTCTCAACTTTGCAACACAATAAATCTGGAAAAAGCCAAAATGTAGTGGGTGGGGGACAAAGGCCCAAAACCAGGGACACATTTTAAACATTTTTTGTATAATCTTAGAATGTTGCTAGAATAAAATATTTTGTGTTACCATGCGTTTCCTGATAAATAGGAAGACTGAAACTTAAGTGGTTATCATTATTTAGAGAATTCAGTTTTCACTGATTTGCGAGGAAACCAAATTTTTTAAGAGAAATAGACCAGAAGAATGTGCTAAACATTCTGTGACAATCTGGGCAGTTGAAAGCAATGGACGCAACTCAACTCCTTGAATCATAAACAAGTGGTGGTATGGGTAGAGAATTCAGGCTCTTGCTCCTTGTACCTAAAGTACAGGGTTTGAGCCTGAGTATCACTAACCACCAGGTATACCTAACTGGGGCATTTTATACACACACACACACACACACACACACACACACACACACACACACACACACACACACACACACACACACACACACACACACAGCAGGAAGAGGAAGCCATTTTCACACACGCACACAGCAGGAAGAAGAAGCAATTTCCACACACACACCCACACACACACACACACACACACACACACACACACACACACACACACACACACACATGGCAGGAAGAAGAAGCAATTTCCACATGCACACACCAATCAATTGGGCAGGAAGAAGCAGCAATTTACACATACACACAAATCACTATCATAAACTGCAATTGAACACTCATAAACTGAAGCAGTGAACACACACCAAAAAGCAGCAGTAAACCAATCGGCCACCCTTTGCATCATAACCCGCATTGCTTTTAACACTCATAAACTGTAAACTGAAGTAGTACACACACCAAAAAGCAGCAGTAAATTAAATTCCCTTACTTGAAGAATCAATCAGACAGGAAGAAGAAGCAATTTCAAATAGCGCAGGTGGACAGGAAGAATGGGACATCTGTGCATGCCCAACACAGACTTGATGCTACAGGATCCTGTTCTTAAAGAAGAATGCCCTTCAAAAATAGTACAGATTTTTAAGAAAATGTGACAATCCCAAAGTGCTGCCGCCTTCCCTACCTACGTCACTGACAGGTATATTATACTGATGAAGAATATGTATATATTTACATACATATTTACACAGGATAACATCTGGCATTTGTTATACAAAACAGAATTGTTATAGACTTTAATGTCAAATGTCAGTATAAGTGCCTCCCAGGGCAGACCACCCCTCTCGCCCTCCAGTAGCTATGCCACTTTATCTGTACAGCTTTTTTACTCAAATGCAAGAGAAGAATAGATTTCAAATGAAACACCAGGTCTTCCATGGATCCAAATAAGAGCAGACTAGTTTCATTATAAACAGAGTAATTATCTACTGTGGATAAGGTGCTGTTCTAAATACAGTGGGTTTGTTCAAGTGACAAACAAAGTTAGCATTAATGCTATTAATTTCTTTAAAAGTATACTTTGAGATAATGGCATGACAGAAGGAGTTACTTCTAATGACTAGCCTCAATTTTCAACTCAGTTATGTAGAAATTTTGCAAACAGTTGGGAATTCAGTAATAGTATTTCAGATATATACTATCCTCACAGTAATAAAGAAAACATTGTTAACAGCCAAGGGGCAGTTTCAGGTGTACTCTCTGGTCCAACTGGTGAATTTGGGCATTTTGAGGCAATGTTACAATTGCCTCATGTACACAAACAACCCTCTCCTCCTTCCACCAAACACTAATACATGCAAGAGATACAATTATACAGCCAAACTGGAGGCTAAGCTCTCTCAACCCAAGACTGGACCAGGCAGTCAAGAGGAGAAGGGAATTACTTGCATCACACCACCAGTTTCAACTAGATCTATGAAACCAGCACCAGCAAAAAACACACATAAATACACAAAAACATACTCGAAGGCTCTAAATAAAAATCTGCAAAAGCAACAGAGATCTCCAAAGCAGACATACAAGCAACCTCCACCCCCCAACACAAACCATGAAACACATACTTCACAAAACCAGTGTGCCATGCAATCACAGCCCTTAAGGCAAAATAACATACCCAACACACTAGTAATAGGTGACTCTATAGTCACGCACACTGACGTCCCACTCACTAGGCTGAACAAGGAGAAGGTTACTGTTAGATGCCTGTCGGGTGCCAGGATCCGCCACATAACACAAGCACTCAGGTCACTCCAGAACAAGTACAAATATGACTCTGTCATTGTGCATGTTGGTGTGAATGACATGAGCCGTACCTCCCTGAACTACATGAAAAAAGACATGGAGGAGCTCTCTGATTACATAGCCCAGGCCGGTATGACCCTGACCCTGAGTAGCATCCTGCCCTCACCAAGAATGATACCATGGTACAGAGAAACAATTATCAATTTCAACAATTGGCTAAGCTTCTGGTGTCATTCAAAGGGGATCCAGTGTCTGTCAGCCTGGGAAGACATGCTCGACAAGCCACACTGCTTTGCTAGAGATGGCTTACACCTGTCACCCTTAGCCTTTTGAATACTGGCCAAGGCTCTTGCCACCCCCATAGTGCCTTTTTTAGGCAAGGCTCAAAAGACAAACCCACCAAAGTAAATAGCACATGTAACAAAAAACTGAGGGTAATGCTACTCAATGCCAGAAGTTTAAACCTCAAAATGAACGCACTCGAGGCACTCCTCAGTATGGAGAAAATCAATATATGTGCAGTAACAGAAACCTGGTTTAAGTCTCCAGAGAGCACCCCAGCACTACCAGGCTACAACTCATACCATACATTTTGGCCACAAAACCCGGACCGAAATACAAAAGGCAGGGGAGTATCCATATTCATCAAGGATACCCACACCTCCAGGTTAGTGGCACAGCACGATGCTTCAGAGATCATCCACGTGCAACTAACAACGGGCAAACCTGCTATTCAAATTATAGCTTGCTACAGATCACCCACCATGTCCCAGGACCCCCACTCCACATTCCTGGAAACACTGGAAAACAAAAAGGTCCTACCAAACACCCTGATATTGGGTGATTTCAATTACCCAAACATTAACTGGGAGAACTACTTAAGTACAAACTCCCTTGCCCAACATTTCCTAGAATTTATAAACTCAAACACTCTGGATCAACTGGTCAACACCCCCACCAGGGGTGACAACATATTGGACCTGGTCATGACCAACATGGGTGACTGGTGCTCCACACCGGAGGTCAACCCCTTGCTGGATACATCTGACCATAAACTAATCACTCTGGATATTCACATTCTGCCACCATCCCCGGTCAAAGAAACCACCGTGAAAAACTTTTCAAAAGCAAACTTCACATTACTTAAGACCAAGGTGGGAAGTTTCAAAGCCCCCTATGCTAAAGGATAATGCTGTCCAAGCTGCAAAATCCTTTACTAATGCACTCTACGGGCAACTACAAGAATGCATGGATCATGCTATCCCAAACAAAACCAAGACTCACTCCTCCAAGAAAAGGAAACCAGTCTGGTGGACCCCTGCCATAAACAAGCTTTACAATAGAAGGAGGAAACTAGTACAGAAAAGAGTAAAATCCCAAGAAGGGAAGACATCCCTGACCAGTATCAGCAAGAAACTACGTTCCCTCATAAAATCATCCAAGGCTAGCATTGAAAGAAAAATTGCCATGGACTCCAAAGATAACCACAAGGCATTCTTTAGCTATGTCAAGAATCTAAGTGGAAATTCTCAGATCTGCTCGGAGTTAGTGCAGAATGGCACAAAATACACTGAACTGACTGATATAGCCAACATCCTGGCAGACAGGTTCAGTGCAAACTTCACCCCCCTCTCACCCCCAAAAGGGCCCATAACTATACCAGAAGAATGTAGTGCCCCTGAAATCACGACACACAGGTTAAAACAGCCCTCTCCAAAGCCAAAAACACAGCATCAATGGGACTGGACGGTGTCCCAGGCTGCATCCTACATGAGCTCAAAGATGAACTAACCCCTCACCTAAACACACGGTTTAAACTCAGCCTCTCCACAGGCTACATGCCCACAGAGTGGCGCACTGCAATGGTTATTCTGCTCCACAAAGGTGGAGCCACAACGGACCCCGGGAACTATCACCCTATAAGCCTGACTAGCTTTGTCTGCAAAGCTATGGAGTGCATCATCATGGATCTCATTAACAGAGACAATGGGAACCTCCAAACACTGGACCCTACCCAGTTCAGTTTTGTTTAGGGCAGATCATGCCTCCTAAACCTGATGGACTTCTTTGTGACAGTTACCAAGGCTATAGATGAGGGAAAGGTGGTCCACACAGCCTACCTACACCTCGCAAAGGCCTTTGATACCATTCCCCACTCAGATATTATAGACAAACTCACCAGCCTGAACATAAACCCCTACGTCACAAGATGGGTTGCCAACTGGCTCACGAACAGAACCCACATGGTAAGAGTTGCAGGAGCTAGATCTGACTCTAAACCAGTTACAAGTGGCATTCCCCAGGGCTCAGTCCTAGGACCCCCTCCTGTTCGGCATATACTTCTCAGAGGTACAGGCAAGCACAGGAGGACTATGGCTGACCAGGTTCACAGACGACTGCAAACTAGTGGCTATAATTGACTCTCCGGCTGACACAGACATTCTCCAAAAGGGTCTCACTGAGGCAGATACCTGGTGTCAAAACCATGGTCTCAAGCTAAATGCCAAAAAGTGCATAGTTATCCCCTTTGGAAAAAATGTACCCAAAATCTAACACATAGGTGTTAGCCCCCTAAATACGAAAGACATAATAAGAGATCTGGGGACCCAAGTAGATAGTAACCTCTCCTTTGATAATCACATTTCCAAAGTGGATAGAAAATCCTTCTATGTGGCCCACCTAATCACAAAAGGGTTTGCATTCAGATCGAAAGAGATCATTGGGCCCTTCTATGCATCACTCATCAGACCCATCATAGAGTACAATGCCCCATTTGGGATGTACCTTACAAGACACCTGCAACAACTGGAAAGACCACAGAAGTACCTCACCAAGGGGATCACTGGCCTCAAGCAGATGCCCTATACAGCTTGACTGAAGAAACTCCAGCTGTACTCAGTTGCATACTGCCTACTCAGAGGTGATCTCTGCCTGACATACAAGGCCATGTCCAACCCAGAATTGATGGACATGCTCCACTTAAAGAAAACCATATCCTCTCGAGCCACACGCTCAAGGGATCTAATCCTCACCACAACAATAAACAGGACGTGCTGGAGGGATAGATTCCTGTCCCAGAGACTTCACATGCTCTGGAACAAGATTCCAGTCTACATTAGGCAGAGCTCCTCGCTAACCCTCTTCAAGAGAAACCTTGACTAGTGGATAGGAAACTGAAAGTTTACCCCAGGGATCACTTCAATGGCTCTGCTGGACAGAGGCACAGGGAACTAATCTAAGGGGGTGGCAAAAGCCAACACATTCCGGCTAGGCTTATAAATGCCTTCGGGCAGATAGCCTAGTACCTACCTATGAACTTAACCTATGAACCTAAGAAACATGACAATTCACCAGGTACATACTGTTACTTGGCAATTTTAGAGCAGAAGAATGTGTTACTCTGAGGGCTAGGTGTATTACCATCTCCACTATTAATGGGAAAGAGACTGAACCTTAAATTGAATAATCTTTACTGAGCAGTCAGAGTGACGTACTAGATTTATTAAAGAAGAGTCAAGGGAGGCAGATATTCTACTATGACAAAAGCAAATATAATTTACCTGTTTTAAAAGAGAGAGAGAGAGACAGGGTAAATATACATACTATGATGAGTTTACAAAGGTTATCTGGTATTCAGAATGCAATTTATTCTGATATCAGAAGCAGCTGGGCCTGTATGTCACTATGTCAGTGGTTCAGATGATCAAATCTTCAGGAGGATGCATGTGTATCTTTACAAAATGTAAGTGGATCAAAGACTGTTACCTCAAGAAAGTTTTCTTCAGAAGGAATTACTACCCTTTCTGAGCAAGAATGGTTTGGATGTCAGTTCTGACATGCATTGCAGTCAAGTGTAGAATCTATATCTGAGGATACGGAAATGCAGAATCATGAAAAAATTAAGTAAAACTGATGTTTCAGGTCCAGTAGCAGTCTTCAAGTTGCAGCATCTACTATTATTCATGTTGCTGGGAAAGTTATAAAACCAGAGAAGTCTTGAAACACTACCACTCAAATTATGTTAGATTTAGTCTGAGACCATTATGATTCTCAAACTGTAAATGATGTAATGTGACTATTGATCATTCAAAAGGATAACAAGACTGAAACGCTGTTCTATATATTATATATATAATTACATACACATTTATCAATAGGCACACTGTGACAATGCCTCTGTCTACTTAAAATTGCATTGGTCAGCAAAAAAAAAAAAAAAAAAAAAACTCAGACCTGCACACATTGAAAAAAAGCACTGAAAGCATTCTCTGCGTGCTGAGCACCTATCTATTAAGTATGTAGTGATCAGTCACATACAATTCTTGTCAGGGAAACAACAGTGTTGTACTTTTAAAACAAGCCACAATCCGAAAAAAAACTGACAGTATATTGCACCAACACAAACAACTGTTTTCTGTAGGGGGCTTTGCCCCATACCAGCCAATGTAAGGACTTTGCTTCAACACCTTCCTATTTACACATATATACATATACAATAAATCCACAGTTACATAACTGCTAATAAAGGGAAACAACTAGAGACACCAGTGGAGGAAGTTTCAAAGTTTTTATTGTACATAAAGTTATTTTCGCCACAACAAATGTTGCAACTTCTTCAGATAAAATTTAATGATAAAACTTCCTATTTATTTAAAATCATAGCAATTATTTGCACTTAATAGTCCAATTACTATCTTACAGTACCGCCCACTTAGGTTAACCCTTCTTTACCTAGAACTAAGCAAATGTCAGATCGACATACTCAAAATCAAGGTTAACTTTATGTTAAAGAATCTTTATAGTCTTATAAAAGTGTTGAATAAGTCAACCAACTAAACTAACATTACTAATAATCTAAATACAACATCTTAATCCAACCTAATATCGTGCAATTACTTAGAACATACAATGTACCATAAAATAAGTGTGTTTGTACGCTCTACAGATAGCAGGTCCAATGAACTGTTAAATGATTACCTCACACTTCCTTATCTCGTCAATCTTTTGGTTTTAAAATACATAATGTTACACAACGTTCAATATTACATATAATACATGTGTTTATGTTTATGAAAATAGTGCATACCTTTCATATAGCTTTATTACTACTTTTAGCTTAGATGCTGAAGAATTGTGTAATATCATAAGAAAGAACTGGGAGTTGCTCAGTATAGACAAAACAGTCAGGAACAGTCTGGACAAAACTCCCAGGATGATTTTTTAAAAGGGGTTTAAATTTGAAAATGTTATTGGACAAGAATAACATACCACCAAAGAGTAGACATGCCCCCAGATTCACTATCCTCCCGTGCAGGACTAGCTTAGTCCTGCACTGAAGTGGCCATTTAGGAGCAGGATGGCAACGTGCAATGCATATTAATGAAGGCATGCTGCCTGAGCTCCTAATCTTACACGGAGCGTGTAAGAGTGCAGGGGGCATGTCTGAGAGCAGAGCTCTCAAAATATACATGCCCCTGCAATGAAGAACAGCAGACAAGTCCTAAAAGAATGTGTGAGACCGCTCATAGATGTACGCATACCCCCAGCAGCATCCCCCCACGTGTACAAGAGCAATAGTTAAAACAAAAAATATAAAGATATTTTATTTTTTTTTGTATGAAACAGATTAAATTTAACCGTAGGTGCATGGGTTTGCCCATCGCTTAGCTACTGTTAATGCAGCTTAAATAGCAGAAAAGGATAAAAAACAAGATATATGCAAATGGAGCAGTACAGCAATAGTGTAGTGGGCAGAGCATTCACCTTACGAGCAGTCATTCCCGGTTTGAGTCCCACTGCAGCACTTTCCATGTCAAATCACTTTATGATCAATATTTTAGTTGCATAACCTACTAAATTACATATATTTGTGAACTGGAGTATTGCAGTAAATGCAGATGTGAGGTGTCAGTGTCATAATGTTGCAAAGTCCACAGATAATCACATGTGCCCCATACAGTATATGTACACAGGAATCAGGGATACAAATGGAAGGTAAAATGTGTAATGAATGATAACTCCGTACAGCTTCCAAATCCCCCACCTTCCCAAGAACTATTAGACATTACTGTCTAAATTAGTGCAGTAGTAAGCAGGAGTAAGCATATTTAAGCAATAGTAAGTGGGTTTAAGCCCATTTGCATGGGGGTAAGCAATGCGCATACAGCTTAAGCAATATTGAAGCTAACTCTCTGTAAGCATATTTAACTGAAGGCTGGCATAGCTTACCTTTGCGCAAACCCACTTACAAGTTCTTAAACGTGCCTTAATCACTCTGTATGCAACAGCCGCTGTTCTGGTCAGAAACAAAATAAACAGCCTTTGCAGGTCTTGAACCCAGGACCCTGTACACTATAGTCACAGTAGTTAACCACTAAGCCATCACAGCAACACATACAATTGAGGTATCACCAAACAAATCCTCACTATAGGAAAATCAAACTGAACATGTGAAAGGAATCTATATACAGTCTTATGTTGTACAACCTACTACATAACATAAATATGTGAACTGCAGCACTGCAGTAAGCCCAGATGTGAGGTGTAATTGTAATAAAGTGTTGAAGTCCCCTAATAAAAACAAGGACCCCACACAGTGTATGTACACATGAATCATGGATACTAGACACATATATAACATGTAATGAATAATAAATCAATGCCAAAGAGCAAATATAATGCAAATTAAATATTAAGCAATGCTAAGCATTGCACAGCCCAGCTTAGTAGGTGTAAGCAATGTGTAGGCCAGCTAACTCAATTTACCCATTGTTATACACCTTTAAGCAATGCCAACCTTAGGGTTTGCCCATAGCTTAGTCTTTTCAAAACCGTCCAATCACGGCAAAGTGTGGAAAATTGCCCCTTTTTAAACCCAACAGGCGGGAATACATCTCATACCTGGTTGTAGCTTTCCCTTGCAGGCACTATGTCTGGAATGGTAGAGGGTGTGTGCTTTAGAGTGCAGCACTGGGGCATCCAGGTGTCCAGAGTCATAGCAGGACTCCTTGTCAAAGACCATGAGCAGAAACTGCTGCAGGGCCAGTACCAGAGTTCCCAATATAAAGCGGAAGCCTGGGACCATCTTGCCCATGACCTCTCCAGTGCACTGGCATACCCCGAACTGGTGAGCAGGTCAGGCATCACTATGCTGACCTGAAGCAGCGAAAGGGGGATCTCTTGGATCAGTGGATCCAAGAGGCTAGGAGAACAGGGGAGGTCCCAGCTGTGTGTAAGTATCACTCCACTACCTGTTTAATAATTGCCAGCTCATGTATATTATGGATAGGTATGGTTCCTCACAGTGGCAAGTGAGCGAGCTGTGAACCAGGAGGCCCATGGATGTTGCTTGGAGAGGTTGCGACGCGAGGCAGGTTAGTAATACTCTTGCATGTACTGTCATAGGAAATAAATCTAGAAGTATTAATAAGTTAATTGCCTGTATAAAATCTGTATTGTTTAAGGCAAGTACTGCATACACCAGAGAATATGGCAGGAAGAGTCTCATATAGGTTGTATGTAAAATAAAAGCATAACAGCCTGACAATAAAGGTCTAACTGCTGGACTGCATGTGTTTACTCTGGTATCATATGGTAGTGTAGATTTGCAATCACTTAATAGTACTGTTGTATTAAGCACTGTTACCCACACTGTGCAACATAAATAAAATGTGTAGGAATGTCTGTATATGACTGGTGTAATCCCCAGAGGTCATTTAGTACAACTGAGAGAGACATAGACAGAAAACAGTGAAAAGACAGTCAACAAAATCCAAATAGCAGATGCAACTCAGATGTGAACTGTTATATTTTTAGCACACACAGTCATGGTTCAAATCCTGTGAGTGGTAGTAGGCTGCATACAGAATCATACCCCACAACTGTACAGGTATGTCCAGTATGTCCAGTAAATTGGCCCATATCTGCTGCCTGTCACCCTGTCCCCCTGGGAATCATTGGAATGATCCCAGACGTTCAGGCAGCAAACAAGAAATACAGCTGATTGTCACACATCTATAAGAACAAACCTGTCACTCTAGCAACTCCCCAAACTGTTATCAGAGTAATAAGCCAAGTATGTCCCATCTACACCCCCATGTTGTCAAGCTGTGACCACAGTGTGTACAGTAACAGAGAGAGATGTATGTGCATAATACTAATGCAGAATCTGGTAATTTGTGTAGCAACATTCAGGTAGTGCTAACAAACATTGCTTCCACAGGTCCGTCAGATATGAACACTGTGCCTAGAAGTAAAAGACTGATACCCTGTAGTGGTACTGTTTACTCTGGTATTGTATGGCATTGTGAGTGTTGCTGTTGTTCTGAATAATAAGGTATTACTCATCACTGTCACCCACACTGTGCTATATAATATAACTGTCTAGGAAATGCTGTATAAGAGTGTTGTAATACAAGGTCAGAATGTAAAACCACAGGAGAATTATAGACAGAAATCAGATAAGAGATATACAGCAATATCTATATAGCGCACACAACTGTGATGGACAGTGTTTTATTTTGAGCAGACACAGCCATGGTCCAAATCCTGGGAGTGGTAGTAGGCTGAATACAGAATCATACCCCACAACTGTACAGATATGTCCAGAATGTCCAGTGTATCGACCCATATCTGCTGCCTGTCACCCTGTCCCCCTGGGAAATAAGTTGGATGATCCCAGATGTTTAGGCAGCAAATAGGAAATACAATGGATTGTCACACATCTATAAGAACAAACCTGTCACACTAGCAACTCCCCAAAATGTTATGGGAGTAATAAGCCAAGTATGTCCCATCTACACCCCCATGTTGTCAAGCTGTGACCAGAGTGTGTACAGTAACAGAGTGAAATGTATGTGCATAATACTAATCTGGATTCTGGTAATTTGTGTGGTAACATTCAGGTAGTGCTAACAAACATTGCTCCCACAGGTCCATCAGATACGAACACTGTGCCTTGAAATAAAAGACTGATATCCTGTAGTGGTACTGTTTATTCTGGTATTGTATGGCATTGTGAGTGTTGCAGTTGCTCTGAATAATAAGGTATCACTCATCACTGTCACCCACACTGTGCTACATAATATAACTGTCTGCGAAATCATGTATAAGAGTGTTGTAAATCACTAAAGGTTGAAGAGGGCAATAGTCTACATATGTCCCAGTTCACCTGCATGTGGTCAAGACATGGCCAGAGTCTGTGCTAAAAGAGATGGACAGGTATGTGCATAACATCAGCCTGGAATCTGGGAGTACGTGTAGAAACAGTTAGTGTTAACAAACAATTCCTACACAGGTATACCAGGTAAGAGGTGTATACTGCAGGTAAAACCAGTTCATGTATATAGTTGGTGACAGCCATACCACTGTCCAAGGTAAGGCAATAGGGTAGTGTACTAATACTTGTAAGGTACAGATAACAGCATTGACTAGGAAAGTAATGCGAATTACAGGAATATACTAGTTGTTAATTGACATCTCCCCCCCACCATATCTGCAACAATAAACTAAATACCCGACTCAGTTGGTACATGCTGACTTAACTGTAATGTCGGGACATATGTCCTATTGTTTGATAATTATTTAAATCTGTTTCTATGCATGTGCTATGTTGAAATACTCCAACATTGGTGACATGGTGCCATCAATGCACCTGCATGCTGCTGTAATTACCACTGTGGTCCCATATATGCATGTGTTCTGTTTCCTATGCAACTGTCCCACATCTGGTGTCTGGGTTAATGGGAATATCTATGCATGCTGTTATACCTAATTCTGGAATGTGATGACTATCACTAACTCACATATGTTGATAAAACATAAACACCATAGCACATATGGGAATGGGGGTCCCATCGGACCCACCTGTTCCACCTCATCTGGCCGTGGCACCGGGTACCAGCATGTCTGGGGCCCAACCTGGGACCTCCTCATCCATTGGTCCTGCACTACCTTTGGGTGGAACCGCCTTGGGGAAGGGGCTCGCCCCCCTGGAAGCGGGCAAGGACAGGAACCTGTTAACCATTGCCAGGTCTGGGTCGTGGTGCGTAGCAAGCTCAACCAGCAGTTTGGAGATCTGCTACACCAGCTCAAGGGCCACATGTTGCTACTAGAGGGTCAGCCTGGCTCTCCGAATCAGCCCTCAGCATAGCCACCTTCAGGGCTGTGAAGGTGCAGTGGTGACTGCCCATGGGTGGGGACCTCAGTCCCACTGTTTCCACTAGGGGGCTCATGGGCTTCTGATTTCCCAACACCCCACCCCATCAAGGTGTTTACCCCCATGTGTCATATACCACCCCTGTATGCATCTTGTGTGCCTTGTCTGTTAACCTACCCAACCTACCTCCCGAAATATACCTACTATCCCTCCCCAACATCCCACTCTCACCTGAAAAAAAGGGCAATCTGTTCTCCAAAAAAAAAATCTCACCCCATACATAGCTGTCCATTTCGCACACATGTCCACTGGGCACATGTAATTTGGTCTAATTTGCTTCACAACATATTATTGTTCTCCTCACTCCTCTCTCAGTGGTTTGAGTGTCCAAATCTACCTCCAAATTCAGTGTATATGCACAGCTGTTGCTGTAGAAGAAATGGGCAGCTATGGACCTTCCCTACATCCTTCCTGCACATCCCTAGCTATTTTCCCTACTGTCTTTCCCTCTTTGGGCCTCTTTTTCACCACTTTCCTATCAACCCTTTTTTCTTTTCTTTTAAAGAAATTAGCGTGGGGGTAAGCGGGAGTAAGCACTTTTAAGCAGCAGTAAATGGGTTTAAGCCTGTTTGTGCGGGGGAAGCAATGCCTACACAGATTAAGCAACTTAGAAGCTAAATCATAAGAAACTATAACCAGAAGTTAGCAGTGCTTACCTTTACGCAAACCCGCTTACAACTGCTTAAAAGTGCCTTCATCACTCTGTGTCCAATGGCTCTTGTTCTGCCCAGCAGCAAAACAAACAGCCTCTGCAAGACTCAAATCCAGGATACTGCACACCATAGCCAAAGTGAATTACCACTAAGCCATCTCAGATATACACAGCCCTGGTGTTTTCACAAACATATCATCGAGCACAGTCATTCAACAGTACAGGAAATCTATTTAAACATGTAGATGTATGTGTGTGTGTATATATATTTATATCTAACTAGATATATACATATCTATATATGTATATATATGCATACATCTATAGATATATATGTCTACATATATATATATATATATATATATATATATATATATATATATATATATATATATACACACACACACATATATATAATTATATATACAGCAATATATATATATATGTAAGCATAAATATATATAAAAGAGAACATAACAAAACATATATGAACACATGCACCGTTAATGGGGGTGAGGGGGCGCAAGCAACATGCGTCTTGTACATATAGATATCCCTCCCACAGCCAAACACATCTGCCCTGCAATACAATACCAACTGTTGCAAATCCCATACCCAGGACCTGACACAACATGGGCACAAGATGTTAACAGTACTCCATCCCACCTGTATGATGTCAGGCTGGTATTGGTAACATATCATGCAATACAGTCTGGCTACCATAGGGAATGTACAATGTGGAAGCAATCAATGTTCCTAAGATACATATACACACACACAGAGATATGTAAAGAAGGATACATATGTAGAGGGTGCACACAGTACGGAACAGCCACTATGCCTGCAGTTGCCACCTTAAAAACTGGACACTGTTATGAGCCACCCATACAAATGACAATTGTTGCCTTCAACATATACCCACAGAGAGGTCAAAGGATATAACACCACACACAGGTTTGCATACAAGGGAAAGCTTTATTTGTGTACTATTACAGTTGTATATGCCATGCCATATACCTGTTTAGACTCTGAAATACATATAAACAGACTAATGCAACTGTCAAACAGATAAATTAATACAGTATTCTGGAAAGGATTACATATGTTGCTGTCCAAGCCAAGGCCTTCAAGTAGTACAACAGTAAAGACAAACTGGGCCACAGGATAACAATCAATCAACAGTATGTAATGCAGATGTATAGTCCAGCAGCCTCCATCTACACTCTATACACAATTCCTAGGGGGTAAATACCTCAGTTGACACAATGGGATGTATCTGTTACATAACAAGGCATAACTGAAACCATCACAATCACACTGACAAACAGGACAGTCTGTATGGCAGGAAGCAGTAGGCCTGCATTTATCCAAGGTGAATTGTATGGTAATGTATATTCAGATACCTTAAGGCAGCTTACTCCTGTTACCCCCACATGTTGTAACAGCCTAGGTTAGTTATGGTGCATCCCCTCCCCCATAGACTGACATACAGGGTCATATACCACTGTTACATACAATGGCCTCTGGACTGCATAAGGGCACACATGTATTGTGCAGATGAAGCCCACACATATATGGACCCAACCTCACAATATGTGTGGGGGCCACAGCAGCAGTGGAATAATGGCAGGAATGGCAGCATGACATACTCACAGGCCACTACATAACAACCCCTGACAGCATGTCATATGGACAAAGCCTGGTATGTAGGTGGAAGACAGAGGCTGGAACACAGGCCCATATGTGAAATAGTGTTGTCATACACTAAGCAAGTCACTGGTGTTACAGGATAGTCTGCAACATACCCTTAGTCAGGAATATAAAGTTAGAAACACAAATGGATGTAGCCATGTACTGATAGCACTCAACACACACACAGCCAGTGATATATCTGACACAAGACTTGTGTGGAGGGCAGGCAAAACATAACACACACACCTCTGGCTATCAAGTGGATAGGCACACAGTTGAGAGCTATGCAGACAGACTGCAGTCCGTTTTAAATTAGTATGTACACAGACCCTGTAACACGTGCTATACAATGCATACAACAGTACTCACACTCTCTGTTTGTAGTTCTGGAACCTCATACAAGTAAGTAGCTGGCCTGAGTGTGCAAGTCCTCTTGTAAGAGGTATTACTACCTGCTGTCTGTAACACTGCTGCCCACACACAGGAAGGATCTCCACCATACAGGAAACGTAAAGGGACCACGCCTATATGATGTAGGGATTTATAGTAGTGGGTTGCCATGACAGTGCTAATTGGAAATACTACACAGCTGGCTGCATGCAGGTAGCAAGTGGAGGACACTGATTGGTGCAGAGGCCATCCCCTGATCATGTGCATCACCCACAAAAGCCATGCTGCAATCTATTCCAGGCAGCTCAATCCATTTACTGGAGAGAGAGAGAGAGAGAGAGATGCAGAGAAATAAAGTGAAAGAGAAAAATAACTGTAAACATACAACAGTTCCTGAACAGCAACAACAACAGAAAATACAACAAAGGAAGCAGGAGGAGTGAACAAAAACTACATCCTACAAAGATACTATCCACAACAGCCCTCATCTCCACAACAGGTATGTGAAGAATATATGCATGTAATTGGCTGTAGTTCCCAGTCCATAATAATGGGGTAGATTATGTTGAATGATATACATGTGCCAACGGGTGTTGCTATTGTAATGATCTTCAGCTGAACAACTGCTATGGACATTAGAGTCTGTCTCTCTGGGTAGTGGGCCATACCCATCAACTGTGTAGAGCAGCACCGACTGACAAGATGTATGCCAATATAGTGTGTGGTGTGTAATGGAAGGGATGTATATTACTGTGGCCAATAGCTGGTGGTGGAAGTAATGCCATAATGATGGACACATGGGTTCCACAGCCCACCACTTGCAGGACAATCAAGTTAACCTGCATTGTAGCATGCTGGAATGCCATAGGTGTGTAATAGGGTTACCTGCAATCTGGCCCTACATATATCCCCCCTAATGTTAGGCTGTGTCCATATGTGGCACCTGTCTGTGTTGTAGCATGGCAGAACAGTGCAGCTGTGCAGTAAGGAGTTTTGAGATTATGGACCTGATGTCTGAATGTACCCCATACATAGGTATGTATATGTGTACACATATATATATATATATATATATATATATATATATATATATATATATATATATATATATATATATATATATATAGACACACACATATGTATGGCCACAGATATACAGATACCCATATATAAACATGTATGTCCACAGATACACAGATACCCATATGTAGACATATATATAAACACATATATACAACACCATATATATCTACACATGTATAGATATATATCTATATGCACATGTCTACATATATACAAACACACATACACACATATATGAATGTAAATATATGTCCCTTATATTACCACCACAGTGCTGCATGCTATGTGCGAGGGAACAGCACACATAGCAATACACACAGATATACACAGCTGACAGTGTGTGCAACATGGACATGTATATTACATGTGAGCCTCTTGTTGGAACCCCATTGCCCTTGTCTGTGAAGTAGGGAATGGGAATATGGGGAAGTTGTGGAGGTTGGTAGATATAGAGGACAGCTTACAGGGGTGGTATATGACACATGTGGTGGGTAAACACCCGGGATGGTGTGTGTGGTCTGTAATGTGGAAGCCCCATGGGCCCCAATATGGACACAATTGGAACAAGCCTCCCACCCATTGCTACTCATAACAGCAGTCCACGCCCCGAATTTGCCTGGCCTGGAGGCTGAGCAGGAGGAGCATGTGGAACCCTGTGAATGTGTACTGGTTGCCTTAAGGTGATGTAGCACATCCCACATGTGTCTGTGGAGCCTGCTATGGAACATACCCTGGACCTGACCTTGGGGGACAGGATCATGTCTGTGTGTGCCCCTGGGGGGGTGACAACATCCCCTGAGGTGGTTCCACCTGAAGGTAGTGCTGGACCAGTTCATGAGGAGGTCCCAGGGTGGGTCCCACATGTGATGTGGTCTGGTAACATGGGCAGATGAGTTTGGAGAGGTGGTTCTGCTGGCAAATATGCCCTAAACATGCTATTGTGTCACTGTTATAGAACATATGTGGGTAGTAATAGTCTACACAATCCTGGAACATGTCCAACAGCTTGCATAGATATCCCCAATAACACAGAATTCCAGATGTGCAGCAATCAGATAGCAGGCATACCACAGGCATATATGGAACCATAGTGGCCCTGACAATGGCATGCAGGTGAATAGTCCATAACAGGCCAGCAATGATAGTGTCCACACAGGAAACATAGGCTACAAACACATAACACAAAGTGTGGTACAATACAATATCTGTCCCACTGGTAGGTGAGCTGTAGACATACCTGTTGAGTTGTGTGTACAGTTTGTTGTCGCTGATAGGGTGGGGGTGACAGAGATGTGTATTAAGAACTGTGGTAACCTTGCTGTATGAGTTGCTCAGACATGTTTCCATCTTTATGTCTTTCAGGCAAAATGTCACATGGATGGCTCCCTGCTTACTCAGCTGCTGAAAATGAAATAGTACTAAACTATCTAATCCAGCACTACCCTGTCTTGTTTGGCTGGGCTGCCCATGAGCAGCAGGAGTGGACCGCCCTGTGGAACAACCTTGTCCACAGGGTCAATGATGTCAGACTGCACAACTGCAGTTATAAGCAGGTCCGGCATCATTGTTCTGACCTGCTTTGCAATGCCCATCGGCGTGCTACTAGATTCCGGGGGAATCACCTCAAAACAGGGGGTTGGCCATGGCATCCATTCCCCCCTGACATGTTGAGGAGCTCCTCACCACCCTTGTGGCACCTGCCCATCCGCACAGCCAATAACTGCCGGACACCATTGCGGAGGTGGGTGCTACCCACACACCAGCTGAGGAGTGTGCAGGTAAGGCCACAGGTCACATCAGTAGACCACTGTTGCGTATGCATCCGCATCTGTGCAGGTAGATCATGCATCTCTAACATGTTATATATATATATATATATATATATATATATATATATATATATATAGTTTGTTGCTGCATAGTAGTAATAAACAGATGTGCATACGTGGTAGTATTGTGGACATGTACTGTTGATGTGCTGTAATGCTGCACCCACCCTGTAGCAATGCCACAGGTGTGGCCACTGACGTCACATCTCTCACCCTCTTATGTAGGTCCCGCCAGTATACCACCAAGGCAGCAGCCTGTAGCTGGTGAGTATGGTTTATGTTGATGCTTGCCAATACACTGGGCATGTAATGGCTATGGTATAGTCCATGCACACATCTAACACACCTACCCAGAATACATGCTGTACATGTGCACTTATTGTTGCTGTTAAATGCATGGCATCACAGTGGTGACTATGATGGGGTATTGGAAGGCTATGTCAGACACCTGCAAGATAACTAACATCCTGTCATTGCGGAATGTGTCCACAGGGATTAACATAATGGTGGGAGACATGGCCTACAGTAGGGACATGTGTGAAACATCACCGATATACAGTGCAACAACAGTGTATCTACTAGTAGCACAATGGCAACTGTTACAGATTTACTCTATGGCATAACGTATTACTGTGGTCCACATGATTAGCTGGGACTAGGCTGTAACATGTGGTGTTCAGTGTATGGGACACTGCAAACTGACACATGTGTAGGCCTTACTTGTCAAGAATCTGCAAAAAGGCTGAAGGTGGGGAGGGGTGTCAGCATGACACACCAGTGCACTGCAGCAGGGATCCTAAGGATGCTAAAAAAGGCTGTATCTGCACACAGTCAGGTTCAGGAACTGTGGCAAATATAATCCTACCCCCACAGCAATAGTGATGGCAGTGTGTGAACACCAAGGGATGTGCACATGAATAGACCTTGCAGTCATGCAGATTTGGGGGATATGTGTAGGGCAGACTGAACATACACTGGCAAATGCAGAGGGCCCATGCTAGTACACCCCTGCCAGGAGTAGTGACTGTTGTAGTACACATAATAGGTGCAACAAACCGTCATGATAAGGGTGTGCACACATATGTACACACAGAGTGTATGCATCGCAGTCAGCATCTGCACACCTAACACATTCTGTAGACACAGCATGTGAATGTACAGGACATATGTCAAATATCGGGCTCATGTACTGTTAATATATGTGGTGATGTGGTCCCATGGCAGATCAAGGAAGGGTGTGTCATATCAATAAGGGTGTGTACACTCCCCACAGCCACAGTATGGTCTGACAGTTGTCAGTGTAATAGTATTGGATTGGTCATACATGATCAGCTGATGTTGAGATCTGTAAACCAGACATCAGGTATTCACAAATGACATCTGTCCACATATCATCCCAGGTATGTGTTGTTGAAAAACATAGGGGCTGTGAGCATTAGAGCTGACATAACTGACACAGTACTACACATTCAGCAATGGGTTGTACACCTGTGAGGTTTGGTGCACAGTACATGGCAGGGTGCAGAACAGGTGCACAGCAATACTGTGTACATGAGTGCAGTGGTATCCAGGGGAAGGGGCATCCCCTACTAGCACAGCACATGCATGACACACATGTATACTGTTGCTAACATGGATTGACTATAACTGCACTGCATGCTGTTGTGTACCATATGTTATGCATGTTGGGATGCAGATGGGTAATAGGGAAGACTGTGTCTACTATCTGTGCAACTTCACCTGTATGTGTGTGTGTGTGTGTGTGTGTGTGTGTGTGTGTGTGTGTGTGTGTGTGTGTGTGTGTGTCAGTGGGTGGTTATTTTGTCTGTAGAGTCACTCTGGTGA
Organism: Protopterus annectens; assembly: GCF_019279795.1. NCBI lineage: Eukaryota > Metazoa > Chordata > Ceratodontiformes > Protopteridae > Protopterus > Protopterus annectens. The sequence continues at coordinate 1,061,950,233 of NC_056730.1, read as the reverse complement.
AGTGGAGGGAAGTTGATGCATGTAGGATGCGTGTGTGTGTTTGTGTGGGCATCCATGTATGCACATGTGTGATTATGGGGTTGTTCATACAGCAGTACTTCCCTTTGAGATTGTGCAGTACATGGACATGGACTGATACATGACACACCAGGAATACTTGTCGTGTATGTAATCACAGGACAGCTGATAGTATAATACGGTCTGCAGCATGGAACATGCATTGGAAGGGAAGGTAGACACCAGGTATACCCTTAATATCGCATTTAGCAGAGAGGTGACCGACAACCCACATATGCAGCACTACAGATGCATTGGGGAATTACTAGACAACACCAGGGAGTGTATCCATATATTACAGTTGTCACATGATAGGTTGATTGAGCAGCATATCTGGCATGTACTAAGCAATACTTACACATGACACTCCAGTGTGTGAAATTATGGAGTGAACATAGTAGCCCCTCACATATAGGGGCCATGCTCACGATGTCCGGACATACACAGGGTGAACACTGAATGACAGTAGTGAGGCCATGTAAAACCACTCCACTCAGGTCAGGGAGGTAATGGAGTAACAGGTCTTGTGCTGTGACCACTTGTCTAGGCATTTAGAGGAATGATACATTAATGAGTGGTATTAATGAGTGTATGTTACCAAATGTGATGCAGGATGGAGAACGCATGGGAATAAATGTGGGACTGTCTGTAAAGTCACAGACAGGTAGATATTAAGTGTGTGTGTGTGTGTGTGTGTGTGTGTGTGTGTGTGTGTGTGTGTGTGTGTGTGTGTGTGTGTGTGTGTGTATGTGTGTACTGTTATGCAATGCTGCACAGGTCTTAAAAAGCATTTGTTGTTTCCCCCACAGGATGCGAGGTGGGTCAGGGTCCCTCCTGCATGCAATCTGATGTTGGTGTGCATACAGACACCGGAGATGATGATAGTACTGTTGAGGCACAGGTGGGGTTGTCAGGGGCCGAAACAGCACCATCATTTGACATTCCCTTTTAGCTACCCAAACCCCACACACAGTTTCAGTGCCTATACATACCCCATCACCAGTGGCCATACTGGAGGGACAGCTGGCAGTTGGTGGCAGTGCAGAGGAGTGTGTGGTAACCATGCCTACTGTGTCTGGTCACAGCAGGCATAGCCAGATGTCTGGCAGGGCACCATATAGGCAGATGTCCCAGGGTGCTCATGGTAGGGTCGCTGGTCATCATGTCATCATGCCCCTGGCAGACGCGCCACATCTGGTACCACTAGGTGCATGTTTTAGGCTGTCATGGCGGCGCAGGCACATATGGAATGTTACACCAGACAGGGCCTGAAGCTGCAGAGGGCTGCTCTCACATCTGCAAGTGACAACTTCCATGAACTGTCTGGTGCCATCCGTGCTTATACCGAGCTCATGGATAGATAATTTGGTGAGATGATGGGCCTCATTCACCATGGGTTGTCCATGCTTGAACATGTGGTGGGAGTGTGGCAACAGCCACATGGATGTAGGCCAGCAACACCAACAGCTAGCATTCAACATGGACGTGCTAGGACACCAAAGTGCTCCCATAGTGGCAGTACCAGCCCCAGCACTGCAGGGGGGGTGCTGTCCACACCACACCACAGCAGGCCACAAGTACATGATCCTAGCCAGTCCCAGGAGGGACCTGGTTCCAGCAGACATCTGTCATCATCAGGGGAGAGTAGCACATTGAGGCCTGTACGTGGACATGCCCATGGAACCCCTGGCAGACACAGTCCACATGTCTGTGGATGGAGGCAGTGAACTGCACACCCTGCCAGTTATGGTCTGCAGCTGTCCATAAACACCTGTGTAGGGCAGCCACATGGCAGAACTGTGTGCATGCATACCCACACACACACCATATGAACACACCTAGGGAAACCCCATACCTACACACACATCACCACGCCCAGTTCACCTCATTACACCCCTCACCCACACACATGGTGCCAAATGTATGGCCCACCCTCTGCCTCTGGCAAACCAACAACACACCCTGTGCATATGATGATACCTGTGCCACATCCCTGTCATCCATAACATCGATGCAGGGACAGGCTAATATGGTTTTGATGCACATGGTGACTGTACTACAGTGTACAAAAGTACTGCAGTGTAACATGTTGTCAGGAGTAAAGTTTAATACATACATGTCAGGTAGTGTAGCCATCCAGCAATGATGCATTATAGCTGTTAGTAATAGTGGTTGATTGTGGTCTCCATAATGTTATCCATTTGTGTTGCAAGTGTACATGTGTCAGCAGGAGGATGGTCTGCAGTCATATTCCACAAGGGGTATGGCACTGTGGTGACACCATGGCTGTGACATATCTGGGGTACAATTGAACACGTCACAGGTTTGTATAACAGTTACTGCCTGTGCCACATGGACAGGTGACCCGCTGGGACATGTATAATCTGCAACCTGATGTAGACCCATCCACATACACACACACACACACTCTTACTTGGTAACACTGGGACTAGACCCCTAGTGCTACTAAAGTGTGTGGCTTCCATTGCACACACCACACAGCATTTAGGGTGAGGTGTGTTCGAGGTTACATGTTACATTCAGAACATCCACAGACATGTACAGTATGCTAATGGGGGATGTAATGGTTGTATATGGACAATGCATAGTGTGACATACCATCATATACACATTAACAGACACATAACAGGCAGACACACATCCGAGAGACCTGGGCCTATTGCTGCTAACTTGACGATGTGTTCAAAGTGTTACAGGTAGGCTGCACACAGCACATGCATAACTGGGCTGGATTCTGGTATCAATTACCTGTATGGTTGATGGTGACAGTAGTCACCATAAAGTGTTACATGGGACATATACCGGGTGTACCTTGGTGTAATGACAGTGTACACACCAGTGGATATTGTACTCCCTGAAACCCAAGATGACACTCTGACATACCCACCATCACACATTGCCCACAACTGCGATACAACCCATTGTATATCCTAACAGTGGTACTACAGGGATATGCATCTAATACACATGCCACAGGCATATTAGGGTGTTGCACTGTCATGCCTCACCTATGGGCAGCAAAAACACTATATGTACTACTGTGTGGCAATGGGTTTTGTAATAGGAGTATGAGGCCTCGGAATGCTGTACCCTACAGATATACGGACATGCATGCATACACACATTTGCCAGAACTCAATGGGTATCCCATGCCTATCGATCCATTTGTACAACACTGTTGTGTGGTACTGCAAGGCTTGTGTACCTGGTATGCAGAGGAGCATAACAGGTTACATGTAATGCCCCATACAGCAGCAGCCACAACTGACTATGGCAATGGGTGTTGCAGTGGTTGTGAAGGCCCTCATGAAATTCCCAAGTACAGGCGTACTAACACACAGACACTGCTATCCTCAGTAATGCACACATACACATGTGTCAGTACTGGGGTGCATTGCTGCAGGTGGTCATAGCTGTGTACCTAGCTTTTGTCCATGGAGAGATGGGCTGTCTAGGGGATGTGCGTAAAGTGGTATCCTGCCACCTGCCATATCGACAGACACCACTGTGGTGACCCTCATGGTGAGAGTGACATGCATCAGCCAATCCTCTGGGTGCCTCCTGCGCATGGCTACTGAGGTGATCAAGTTGACATGTATGCAACATGCATTACAACACATGGTTAGTGTCTGTGATGGAGACCTGTACCCAAGCATATTCTGTTGACTGTGGTAGTGTAATTGAGGTACCTGTGGCATGTGGTGCATACAGGGTGTTGTCTCTTATATGTGCCAGTTCTTGCACAGCTGAGCAGACATGTCAGTGTCAATCAAGCATAGGTTGCCTGTACCTATCCTAGCTGGATACCTGCCATCTGCACATCTGTACAGGGGCTGACAGTCATCAGCTTGGCAAGTAGCTAAGCAGTAGGATGAATGTGTTGGCAGATAGAGGTTTAACAACAATATGTATGCCATGACTACATGTTGGAAGCCCTCACTAGCATGTGCTGCACAAATGGTAGTCTACAGTTACATTCCACATGTCGGATCATTATCCAGTAGGGGGTATATACTGTGACACAGCTCACACACCAGGGACACAACAGGGAGGCCTCAGAGTCCAGCTATGCCTGTAGGTGGGCATGTTGTCACTACTACATTTAGTACTCTACTCTTGCCTGGGAAAGCACTGTCAACAGTAGTACCGCCATGATACACTACATGCCAGTGTGACAGCACATACCCTGGGCTATTACCCCTGTATGTAACACATTCACAAGGATAACAGTGCTGTACAGGCCTCATATACTTGTATGTCCCAGACATGACACTCACACCCCATGCTACTGTAATGACAGCACATAGGCACAGGTATTGTACATGACATTACATACACTTATTACAGATGTCATTACCCTGTTATGTTATCGGACTGGGTGGTGAGAACTGGTTACCAGGGCTAAGCCATGCTTAGCAGGTATCAACATTGCTCCAATATAACAGCTAAGCTAATTTGCACACTGGTAAGCAAAGCCTACACTGTGTAAGCACCCGTACATTTACCCATAGCTTAGCACTGTTTATCGTTACACAAACCCATGCAAACACACTTAAAGCTGCTCAAAACTGTCTTAACCACTCTGTATCTGACAGTCCTTGTTCTGACCAGCAACAAAATGAACATCCCTTATAGGTCTTGAACCCAGGACCCTGTACACTATAGTCACAACACTTAACCACTACGCCATGACCGTTGTGAAGACAGCTGTTGTTTTTCCAATATATCTGTCAATACACATATTGATTAGTATTGAACAATTGCCTTTACTTCCACAATTGTGTAGTACTTGTTATTAATATGATTGTTGCATAACATATGTTGTTTTATCATGATGTACACATATCAGATACATACGGTGAGATACATCTGGGAAGGTATATACAACCGTGATGTTTACACATGACAGGAATATGGATATATACATATACATATGTTGATATATGTCTACATATACATACACATGTATATTCATACATATGTCTGTATACACATCTATATAGTGCATCATATATATGGCCACATGTAGATCTCTTTGTGTATATATATATATATATATATATATATATATATATATATATATATATAGATATATGTATACATAGCCATATATGTATGCACATCCTATGTGTACAAATATGCCTATTTATGTATATATATATATATATATATATATATATATATATATATATATATATAGATATCTATAACTATATGTGTATACATATATATTCTGATATGCCTATTACTGTCGATATATATGTAGCTATCCATAAGTATATGTTCATATGTATCTATATCTGTATATGTGCAGATATGTATTGCTGTGTATATGTATATATTTGAGTGTTTATATGTATATGTATATGTGCATATTTATATATATATATATATATATATATATATATATATATATATATCCATCTATGTATGTCGATATGTATATGTGTATATATCTATATAGATATATGGATAAATATATATACATATATGTTCACCATATGTCCAGAACATGGAGTGGAGTCCTACCTCAGCCCCAATAGTCCCAAACTCTTAGTGCAAGGGGATGTCAGGTATTCATTGCAGGTATATATGTAGACTGTTGCTACTGTAATAGGTGTTGTCTTAACAGACATGTTGTGTGTGGGAGGTCACATCTGCTGTTAACATGTGTGCCACTGGCTACTGACAGACATCCTAAGGACATCATAGTACAGTACCACTGCTAGCACAGTAATGATCCTGTGGACTACAGCAGAGATATGACCAATATATGTGGACAGTCTAGCACTCTGTGGCCAGTCCAGAGGTGTACACATATCCCCTTCATGCGAGACATGTGGACCACACCTTCCAATGTGGCTGTTAATAGCCATGTACATGGGTATATCACGTAAATAGTGGACTACATATGCCCACACAGTTTATGCATGCAAGCACGCCAGTCTGTCCTGACACATAATTCCTGGTGGTGCAGGGGTCACATGGCCACATACTACCCAGTAGTTAGTGACATACATCTGTATAGAATCCCACTGCTTTGTCAGAAATACACAACAGTTATGGTGGCATGACAGCAGTATGTCTTGCAAATAACTGGACATATCAGCACACTGGGTAATTACACTAGGCTGCTAGGCATGTCACAATGCACTGTGCAAACTACAAGCAGACTGCCACAACACTGGGCTACATTTTGTATGGGGGACTACACATGTACCTGCAATTATAGTGGGCTCTACACGCATGTCACAGCACAGAGTAACAGACACCTGTGTGAAAGTGCATACCCTCAACCAATGTAAACACAGCCACAGTCACATATGGTCCATATGCTTAATATGACACTATGTGGACTGTCTGATAAACACCATCCTCATATGTGACTCTACATACACTGGGTCATGGCACTGTGTGGTCCGATAGCTGTCTGTGGTATGGGACACGTGTGTGTCTGGCCCTATAGACATGTGAGCCAATAGGGTGCCATTCAGTGGAGCAGCATGTCACATCAGATAGAACAGGACCGACAACAATGGCATCTACCACGTCTGTGCACAGCCCAAGGTACGATGTGCAATCCACATACTGTCGACAATCACCCTAGGTACACAGACCCCAGTACTGTACACACAACCACAGAATGGCCAAGCTATGTCCTCAGAAACAACCCCTACTATACATAACATGTCTAGCAGTCTGACATCTGACTGGCTTGTTATCAGGTATGATGTCCATAAATAACGGTGTTCAGGACACATGCACCTCTTACTGCAGGACATATGTACAAAGGTTGACAGACTTGTGGCTGGAGCTATGAACACTGCCCCAATATTGGCATGTTGCTGTGATAACCTCATACATTTACTGTTGTACCAGGGTTTGTTGTGACATATGTCCTATGAGGGATATGAAGTCAGTAACTCTCATGCCTGTCACCATGTACTGACTGCAATCCTCACACTATGCTTTTGCAGTTCTCAGATAGGTGTTCTGTGAGTAACACAAGAAACAAAAGGCTCCACACACTGCCTAGTCTGCTGATGACCCTACAGATGGGGGTTTCCCCAAAAACATAGTACTGTCATGACAGGTATTAAAACATGTAGACCAGCCATATCCACACACACCCTGTTAAACCGGCATTACTCCAAATGCAGAATAACAGCACTTACATTCTGTAGTCATGTCAGGCACATGCCCCTCTGTGTGTTGGCCTGTTTCCACAGTGTATGTTGTTAGAGGTAAATACCAAATTCATCTGTGATGCTGTTTGCCAAACACCAGATCTAGGTCCTGCTCATGGTGAATGAAAAGGCCCAACACCAACATGATGTTCCTAGATATTGGAGTGTGTTTCAATGCAATTGGCTATGGGAATGTTACCACAGCTGTTCCACATGCAATCAGCTAGAGGAGGGCTGCAATTCATGCAGAGGCCATCAGCTGGTCATGAGCATCACTTACAAAACACTAACACTTGCGAGAGATGCACTTATACAGCCAGTCTAGAGGCAAAGCTCACTCCAACCAAGACTGGAACAGACAGTCAAGAGGAGAAGGTAATAACGAGCAGCACCCCACTCACTACACATAGACCAACTAAACCAACACCTCCAAAACCCACATATAGTAACACCAAGACATATACAGAGGCTCTGATTAAAAATCTAAATCTGCCTAGGCAACAGAGACCTCCAAAGCAGACACACAAGCAACCTCCTCCCACCAACACACCCCAAATACCACATAGCCCACAAACTCAGTGTGCCACACAACCACAGCCCATAAGGCAAAACAACATACCCAACACACTAGTGATAGGTGAATCTATAGTCAGGCACACTGATGGCCCACTCACCAGGCTGGTCAAAGAGAAGGTTACTGTCAGCTGCTTGTCGGGTGCCAGAATCCACCACATAATGCATGCACTCAGGTCACTACAAGACAAGTACAAATATGACTCTGTCATTGTCCATGTTGGCGTAAATGACCTGAGATGTACCTCCCTGGACTACATGAAAAGAGACATGGAAGAGCTCTCCGATCTTGTAACACAGGCAGGTATGACCCTAGCCCTGAGTAGCATCCTGCCTTCACCAAGAATGAAACCACAGTACAAGGATAAGATGATCAACTTCAACAATTGGCTAAGCCTCTGGTGTCATTCAAAGGGGATCCAGTATCTGTCTGCCTAGAATGACATGCTTGACAGGCCACAATGCTTCACCAGAGATGGCCTGCACCTGTCACCCCTGGAATTCAGGATATTGGCCAAGGCTCTTGCCACCCCCATAGTGCCTCTTTTATGCAAGGCTCAAAAAACAAACCTACCACCGTAAGAACTACAGGTGACAAAAAACTGAGGGTGATGCTGCTCAATGCTAGGAGTCTAAACCTCAAAATGCACTCACTCAAGGCACTCCTCAAAATGGAGAACATCGATATCTGTGCAGTAACTGAGACCTGGTTCAAAGCTCCTGGGAGCACCCCAACACTACCAGGCTACAATTCATACTACACGTTTCGGCCACAAAACCCAGACCGAAACACGAAGGGCGGAGGTGTGTCCATCTTCATCAAGGACATCCACACCTCCAGGCTAGTTGCAAAACTCGATGCCTCTGAAATCATCCAAGTGCAAGTAACCCTGGGCAAAAATGCATTCCAAACTGTAGCTTGTTATAGATTCCCCACCAAGACCCAGGACCCTCACTTCTTTTTCCTGGGGACATTGGAAAAAATGAGGGTCCAACCAAATACCATAATAATTGGTGATTTCAACTACCCTAACATAAACTGGGAAAACTACTCTTGTACTAATCCCTTTGCTCAACGATTCCTGGAATTTATAAAGTCTAATGCCCTGGATCAACTTGTCAACACCCCCACCAGGGGCAACAATATTCTGGACCTGATCATTACCAGCATGGGTGACTGGTGCTCAACGCCTGAGATCAACTCCTCGCTTGTTAGATCAGACCATAAACTAATCACCCTAGATATCCACATCCCGTCCCCACCCCCATACAAGGAAACCGTCGTAAAAAATTTCTCCAAAGTGAACTTCACACTACTCAAAACTGAGGTGGCTAACTTCGCGATGCCCCCGCAGATGGATAATACAGTCAATACAGTCACGACCGCTGAATCCTACACAAATACACGCTACAAGCACCTGCATGAGTGCATGGATCATGCTATCCCCAACAAAACCAAGACGCTATCCTCCAAAAAAGGAAGCTGATCTGGTGGTCCCCTGTCATTAACAAACTCTACAACAAAAGGAAGAAACTGTTGCAAAAGAGAATAAAAAACAAAGTATGGAAGAACTCACTGACGGGCCTCAGTAAGAAACTAAGATCTCTCATTAAATCCTCCAAAGCTAATTTTAAAAGAAAAATTGCCACAGATACCAAAGACAACCACAAGGCATTCTTTAGCTATGTCAAGAATCCCCATGGCAACACACCAATCTGCACAGAGCTACAACAGAGTGGTGCAAAATATACAGAGCCAACTGATATTGCCAACATCTTGGCAGATAGGTTCAATGCAAACTTTATGCCCCCCTCACCCCCAAAGGGCCTATAACTATACCAGATGGTTGTAGAGCCCCATCAATCACAAACATGCAGGTCAAAATGGCACTCTCTAAAGCCAAAAACACAGCATCAATGGGACCAGACAACATCCCAGGCTGCGTCTTACAAGAACTCCAAAATTAACTAGCCCCCCACCTAAACTCCATGTTCAATCACAACCTCACCACAGGCATGTGCCCACAGAATGGTGCACAGCAATGGTTATCCCACTACACAAAGGAGGAACCACCACAGACCCTGGGAACTATCGACCTATTTGCCTGACAAGCCTGACCTGCAAGACCATGGAGGGTATCATCATGGAACTCATAAACAAAGACATTGATAACCTCCAAACTTTGGATGCTACCCAATTTGGATTTGTGAAAAGTAGATCATGTCTCCTAAACCTGATAGACTTCTTTGAAACAGTTACCAAGGCCATAGACGATGGCAAGGTGGTCCGCACAGCCTACCTGGACCTCGCTAAAGTCTTTGACAATATCCCCCATTCAGGAATCATAGATAAACTCATCAACCTTACGTCATGAGATGGGTGGCCAACTGGCTCACAGACAGAACCCATACTGTGAGAGTTGCAGACTCCAGATCTCACTCCAAACCAGTGACAAGTGGAGTGCCCCAGGGTTCAGTCTTGGGACCTCTCCTGTTCGGTATATACTTCTCCGAAGTGTAAATGAACACTGAGGGGCTATGGCTAACCAAGTTTGCAGATGACTGCAAACTGGGTGCCATTATCGATTCCCTGGCCAATGCTGACATCCTGCAAAAGGGCCTCACCGAGACATACATCTGGAGTCAAAATCATGGCCTCAAGCTAAATGCCAAAAAGTGCATTGTTATCCCCTTGGGTAAAAACACGGTACCCATGAATTACCAAATAGGGGGAAGTTCACTTAACACAGAAAGTATGATAAGAGACCTTGGGACCCAAATGGATAGTAACCTCTCCTTCGATAACCACATTGCTGCAGTGAACAGAAAATCTTTCTACGTGGCCTGCCTAATCACAAAAGGGTTAGCATCTGGAAATAATGAAGTCATCATCCTCTTCTACTCATCACTTATCAGACCCCTCATTGAATACAATGCCACATTTGGGATGCACCTCACAAGACACCTACAACAACTGGAGAGGCGCCAAAAGTACCTCACCAAGAGAATTGCTGGCCTCAAACAGTTGCCCTATGCCGACCAACTCAAGAAACTCCAACTCTACTTGGTCACATACCGCTTACTCCGAGGAGACCTCTGTCTAAGATACAAAGCCCTGTCAAACCCAGAATTAATGGACATGCTCCACTTAAAGAAATGCCAATCTCCCCGAGCTACACGCTCTAGGGACCTAAACCTCACCACAACAATACACAGGACATGCTGGAGGGATAGATTCTTGTCCCAGAGACTTCCCATGCTCTGGAACAAAATTCCCATCTACATCAAGCAGAGCTCATCATTAGCACTCTTCAAGAAAAACCTTGATAAGTGGATGGGTGATATGAAATTCACCCCTGGGGTTATGTCTGGGGCTCTGCTCGATAGAGGGCCAGGAATTTAACACTACATGGGTAGAGAAAGCCAATACACTGTTGGCTAGGCTTGCTTTGGCCCTTGGGCTGATAGCCCAGTACCTACCTATGAACCTATAAAACACAAGCTCCTGCCTAAGCAAAGCAGGTGTAGTTCTCCACATCCACCAGAGAGAGACAGACAGAGACAAAGTAAGTCAGGGAGGGGGTGGGAGAGTAAAGCCTAAGCATGTTTGTGTCACAGACCTACCAGTACAGGGTTTCAAACCCCTGACTGACTATGTATTGCTATCACATGTCTATGCAGTTATTGCATGTGCCACATAGCTTACATGTTGAGAAGCTGTCCAAATGTATATGTAATGGTGAGTGACATTTGCAACGGTGATATGGTAGCGATACGATAGATGTAGTACACATGCCTGTCCACATGAACAGGTGTCAGTGTCAACACAACCACACTCTCTCAGGGACTCACACACATTGACACACTTGGCAGGGTCAGGAATACACTTCCTAACTAGTTAGTTTGCCACAATACAGTAATGTGCAGGTATCACATGCACCACAGGGGTTATCCGGAGGTTATATGGGCAAAGGGTATGTGAATGTGTCTGACATCAGACAGCATGCTTCAGTATGCCAATGGGAGTTGTAGTGAGTGTGAATGTGGTCGAAAGCATCATACACCACACATACAGACACAGGGTGCCAGTACTGACATGCATGCATGCATTGCTTCATGGGTGTGTAGTGGTTGACTGTGCCAGAAGGCTATACAAGGCTAGGTGAAGGGTATACCTTGGCAGCAGGCCACATGGCAATGGTCTGCAGTGTGGCGCAGGGGTGTAGTGTCTGGATTGGTCCACACAGGTGGGTATTGTATTCACCATCCGGTCAACTGGGTAACTATTGTGTGTGGCCATTGCTGTGCAATGCTTGCCATGTATGTGCTCTTTAGTCCATGACATGGATGGTGTCCAGGATGTGCAAATGTCCCACATGCATGTACAGTGACATCTGGAACTGCACCTGGGGTGTGTGGCCCATGTTGTGTACACAGATTGTTATCATCAGATGTGCCAGACCTGGCATCATGTGGCGGGAACTGGTAATGGGCAGCAGGTTTTCTCTACACCTACATTGATAGCATGATTCAGGTATTCCCTGGTGTCAGTGGCATCTGTCCATACAGGGCATGTGTTTAAGGCATGGTATGTCCTTTGTGGGTCACATTTGATGGCACCACAGGTGCTGCAGGTGTCCAGTGGGGAACATAGTAAAGGCACACTGTCTGCATGTATGTGCTTATTGTACTGATGGACAGGGTGCCATGCCCTCTGTGGACCACTGCAATCACACCATGGTTACTATCTGTGGGTAATATGCAGGGTACTACCAACATAGCGGTTGTTGCCTAGGCCAGTGTGTTTGTGTATGAGACATGGGTTGAGGGTGTTCTCTGGGTAATACAAGGCTTGCTAACTTTGTTCACCAGGCCTTGATGTCACATGTAGGGGTATGGATTAGTACCTCGGCCTCTCAGCTATTTCACATCTGTTATCCTTGTAAGGTGGACATTGTGACATATAATAGGGGCACCATATAAGAAATTTGCAAGACCCGCTCCACAATGAGTCCAGTTGTTACACACTGACAGCCACCTCCACACAGCATATGAATGACAAACACAGGCACACACTTGCCATGTCTGAGATTAGAACTCCTACCTAACTAGTTTATTACACTACAGAATTATGCAGTTATAGGACACACCACAGAGATTACTGGAGTACTCTTTCCCCAAAGGTGTATTTCACTGGGAATGACATCAGCAGGCTTGCCAAAGAAGTCAATGGAGGTTGTAGTGACTGTGAATGGCCTCAACACAGACAAAGAAACACACAAACATCCACACTTGCCATGTGTGGAACTAGAACCCCTACCAAAGTACTATATCACACTACAACATTACGTTGTTATAGGATGCACCATGGAGATTACTGGAATACTCTTTTCCCAAAGGTGTATTTCACAGTGAATGACATTAGCAGGCTTGCCAAAGTAGGACATTTGAATTGTAGTGAGTGTGACTAGCCTAAAAAGCATTGCTCCCTACACAGATAGAGACACACACAAAAACACACAGTTGCCATGTCTGGATTAGAACTCCTACCTAACTAGTTTATCACACTACAGCATTATGCAGTTATAGAACGCCAAAGGAAAATCAGCCAAACCTCTGCACGTACGGCAACTGCATGGCTCAGGAACACCAGAGGAATTAAAAAACATGGTAGAGCCAGCAAACAGTGGACAGCAATTTGTTTATTGATGGAAGATGGAGAAAAACAAACTGGTTTCAGCCGTTAGGCCTACATCAGTGTCTGTATTTGTTACAAAGTGCCACAATATAAATATATAGTGGTCTAGCGCCACCTGAAGTCCATAAACAATAATTGCATCAAATACATTCATTCAAACCAGGGGAAAAAGTGCACCCAATTTTATAATCCATTTTTTTTCCATTTTATTTAATATTGCATGCCAACCTGATTTGTTCCGTGTATTCCATTGTATAATATCAATCACAGTAAATCTGAACTTAGCCCGGGGATGTTTTGTTGTATGTTTATAAAGTGCATTGGTTAATTTGCCAGTCCTAATATCACTAAGATATTCTGAAATCCTAAATTTTACACAATGGGAGATTTGTCCTACATAAAAGCCTGAACAATTGCAGGACGCCAAATAAACCACCCAATCTGATTGGTAATTTGCAAAGAATTTGATCGAGAATACTTCACCAGTGTTCCTACTTGTGAATTCCTTAGTTTTACACATGTTATTGCAATGTGTACAATGACCACATGGGAAGCATCCCAATACAGGACCCCCTTCTAAAGTAATTTGTTTGGATATTTTCTCATTTCTATTGATATGTTTATAATGATTAAAGAAGGATCCCATATTCCGATCCTGTCTGTAAGAAAAGTGACATCTGTCATCCAGTATAGTCCTAAGTTTATTATCTGATAGCAATATGTTCCAATGCCTCTGCACACTGTTGATGAGAGCATCCATATTTCTCCCATACGTCGTAACCAATCTAATTTGGGAACTGGATTTTTGTTTATTCTCCCTATATTGTAGCAAGTTTTCCCTATTCATGTTTGCAGCATATCGTCTACCCTGAGCAATGTCATCTTTTTTGTATCCACGGTTCTGAAACCTTTTGGATAGGTCGGACTCATAGGTGGAAAATGTCCTTTCCTCTGAACAAATCCTCCTAAGGTGAAGAAATTGTGACTTTGGAATGTTTCTGCAAATATGGGGAGGATGAAAGCTGGAGGCATGGAGGAAGGAGTTGTATTGGGAGTATTTACAATAGATTTCTGTTGTTAATGTATGATCTGCATTCCTTATTACTAGAACATCCAAAAAGGTAATCTGATTAGTATCATAAGTTATCGTAAATTCAATACCCCATTTGTTTTCATTTAAAAAAGCAACAAACTCCTTAAGGTATACGATGTCAGATCTCCATACCATCCAGCAATCATACATACCTCCTCCATATATCAATCTCATCCATATAGATGTTGTGTGCTCTATCATAAATTATTTGATCTTCAACATAGGCCATAAAAAGGTCTGCATATATAGGGGTGAATGAAGCCCCCATGGCAGTGCCCTTGATCTGTAGATAACATTAATTCCCATAAAATATCACATTTTTGATTAACACATGCTCCGCCAAGCAAAGTAAAAGTGTATTGAGGCCTGGGGGATATAATTCAGACTTCGTCAACCAATATTCCAATGCATCTAGGCCTGCCCAATGGGGGATGTTGGTATATAATGCAGAAACATCCAAAGTACACAAATACCATCCTTCTTCAAGCTGCATGTCTGCTATAATATGGAGGAATTCAGTCGTATCTTGTATTCTTGCTCTTACACATTGGAGCAAAGGCTTAAGGTGTAATGTGAGAAATTGAGATAATGCTTCAGTAATGGAACCTTTTCCCGAGACAATGGGTCGACCAGGTGGATGTATTGGATCCTTGTGAATCTTAGGGAGGAAGTAAATATATTGATTACAAGGATCTGTTACTGTGAGATGGTATTGAGTATCCTGTGTTATAATACCTTCCTCCCTAGCTAGTTGTAAGAATTCATCTATTTTCTTTTTGAATCCTGGTGTTGGATAATTCACCATATGTGTGTAGTATCTGTTATCTGATAATTGTCTCATAGCTTCAAAATTATATGATGACCAATCCTGTACTACAATGGCACCCCCTTTGTCTGCTGATAATATTACTAATTTTTTGTTATTGGCCATTTCAACAATAGTCTCCATCTCCTTCCTGGACACATTATTCTGTTTGACACGAATGTCCTTAAAATTGAAATGTAAATCTTTGAGAATAGAATTATAGAACATGGACACATTTGGATGCATTGGTGGAGTAAATGTAGATTTGTGATATCTGAATCTGGCATTATTTCTTGAATTACCTTCTGTCTGAAAAAATAATTTTAAGTTAAGTAATCTACAAAACTCATAAATATCATTAACAAATGAGTCTTCAGAAATAAAGAAACCAGGAATGAAATTAAGTCCTTTATTGAGAATTTGAATCTGTGTAGTGGATAATGTAATAGTTGAAATGTTTAACACATTATTTATTTCTGTACAATCAGTTTCAATAGATCTACCATGTTTTCCACCCCTGTGTTTCCTCCCACCCCGTTTGTACCTTTGGCTAAAGGGATCAAATAATTTCTCCTTTTAGAAACTGGTGATTCAATGGAGTGTTGTATACTGGACTCTAAAGTGGTGGAAGAATCCTCCCCTGATTCATCACAACTTGATGTGTTCAATTTTTTCAGGATTGATCAGGGTCTTTTCCTTTTATTAACCTTCCTGTGGGAAGACTCAAACCTAACCTGTTTATTGCTTGAAAAGGGGTTCCCCCCTTCATAATCACTTATATCCCGGTGGAATTTCCCCATTTTCTTATCCTTTAGTGTCTGTTCAAGGCTGAGAAGGTCCTGTCCCAATTTCTGAAGGTTGTTAGTGTAACCCTCCTGACCTTCAAATTTACTGATATCATTACACATATCAATAATTTCTAATATATGTTTGTCAATGGTCCTCTCATGATATGCCACCAAAATTTTAATGAATTCCATTGACAATTTATGTTGAGCCTCAGCCCATTGTTCCAATAAAATAGAATCTGCTTCGGAGACAAGTGGTTGTGTCCTTACCCTCAGTCCCCTAGGTGATATATCTTTGGCTAAATAAGCTTTGAAAAGTTTAGCATGCCACACATTAGCCCTTAGTGTCCTCATATTTTTATTTAATTTATGGAATGAAGCTTCACAATTATTGGTTGTTGCAGAAGCTTCCTTGTTACTACCTTCCCCGAAATTAGTGAGTCCAAATGCTGCTAAATCATCCCTATCAGCTGATAGGCCCCTCAGTAGATCTGTAAGATCCATGTTAAGGAATATCAACTGCACTTCAATAAACAACAGAAGGTCACCAACAGATTATTTAAAACAGTGCCAGGTCCTCACTAAAAATCCTTAGGAATATATTATCCTTGAATGTGAGGACTAAACAGGCCCCTGTTAATATAATTTCTATATGGTAATGAATATGAACCTTAACATATAAAATGTATAAAGCATAAATCCTAAAGATGTGAACAATAATAGCTACTATAATGAATGAGTCCTTATCGTCACCTGTTTCCAGTGCTATGTTCACACCAATATTATGAATATCAATTATGATTCAAGGAACAATATCATTCCCTGTATATAGTATACAGTACTGAGTTCCAATATAAAAAAAGAAGCGTGTGACCATCCAATGCTGTTTAATAGTTTATTTTATTATAACAGAAGTCTGAGGGGACCTCACCTGACAGTGAAATTAAATGGGTATGAACAATAATTGAAAAAAGAAAACAGGACCATGACTACTTTCAAAGTTGTTGTTGTGTCTTTCGGCTTATCCCGGTTAGGGGTCGCCACAGCGGAACTCCGGTCCGCTAATGTTTGGTAGTGGATTTTTACGTGCCAAGTTACCAGCCCTGGCGCACAACCTTCAATGAAGGCGCGCCCATTCACACATGCCTCCAGACAGAAGACGCTCTAGCTGAGAATCAAATGCGACAACGTCTTGCTGTAAGGCGACAACGCTACCGCAGCACCACTACGAAAAAGTGCCAATTGTAAAAACCACCTCAACACAGACAGGACCTTCCTTTTCTGAAACCAATAAAGGAACTCGAATAAGTTTCCCTGTAGATAAACCTAGAATAATTGGGACAATCAAACCAGTATTCTGTAGAAAAAAATATATATTTTTGTGCTGATAATACACCATAAATCAAACCAAAAATATAGGTTGCAAAGGTAAGGAATTCACCGCTATATTAAGATTCCTGTGTATACTAAAGTCCAAACAAAATTTGTTTGTAAAAACCACAATCCACGAGACCCTTGTCCAGAAGAACATGCTGCAGTAAACCTAAACGCGTTTTTATTATTGAATGAAGCGTTTTCGCCACAACTATGTTATGGCTTCATCAGAGGAATATAACAACCGGGGAAACAACCCCAAGAAATATTCAAAAATCAGGAAATGACATATTGTCAATTTCCTGAGAACAGAATAATACAAAACATTGACGTATGCCATAATTTAAAACCATGCATATGCACACATAACATTAAAAGTAAACAATTTTTTTATATAAAACTTAACTAAAAAATATATATATATTCTTCTAAAACATGTGATACAATGATGAAACTCCCAATGGGAAAACAACCCTCTCTTAAATTAATACAAATCCATCATTTATATAGCCATGTGTGATTGTTGTCACGCCTTTTACATCGGCAAAACGGACCGTAGGGTCCGTGACCGGGTATACGAACACATGTATGCTATTAAGAATAGGAAGAGCGATAATGCACTGGCCAAGCATATTGACCTTTACCCGGGTCACAGCTTTCACTTTATGGCTATAGATCATGTGCCATTGAAAATCGGGGGGGGGTCCATTCTCACTCATATTGGAGAACCGTGAACTAGAATGGCAGCTGCGTCTAGACGCTTTTCGGCACCCTGGGCTTAATATTAATTGTAATATTACTCCTGTGCTGAAACTAAGGAGCTACTTAAGATAGGCATATTGTGGAAATCTTTGTAAACTGTAATGAATTGGGGTAAACTATGTTTGTATTTACACCAAAATAATTTCCTGCTGCATTGTACAAACTGTATTGTTTTGAATTTTATATGTATTAATTTAAGAGAGGGTTGTTTTCCCATTGGGAGTTTCATCATTGTATCACATGTTTTAGAAGAATATATATATATTTTTTTAGTTAAGTTTTATATAAAAAAATTGTTTACTTTTAATGTTATGTGTGCATATGCATGGTTTTAAATTATGGCATACGTCAATGTTTTGTATTATTCTGTTCTCAGGAAGTTGACAATATGTCATTTCCTGATTTTTGAATATTTCTTGGGGTTGTTTCCCCGGTTGTTATATTCCTCTGATGAAGCCATAACATAGTTGTGGCGAAAACGCTTCATTCAATAATAAAAACGCGTTTAGGTTTACTGCAGCGTGTTCTTCTGGACAAGGGTCTCGTGGATTGTGGTTTTTATTGGTTTTATTTTCTCCTTTTTCTTGGTTTGAAAATTTGTTTGTATACAGGACTTGGTCACCCCTTGTATAGTGGGGATGCCTAATGATATAAGCCTGTTGTAAAATGCAAAAATATTTCTTATACAAGTTCTAATTACCTTCCCTATAATAGATAACCCTAAATAACTACAGGGATGAACCTTTGTATTTTTAAAGCTGTCCATGGATCAAAATGGCACTTAGATTAGAAAAGAGGAAATAGATCATATTAGATAATCTGTTTATAAATGCCAATGAATCCCTCACTCACATTTGAAAATTATTTATATAATATGTAGGAGACTCGTGTGCAGCTATAGTTTAGACAACATTTCCACAAAAATTAAATCAAATATTAATGCTCTGATGTGACTTGAACCTTTCAAAAAGAAACAAAGATTGTATGACAGTCCATCAAACTCGCATATGTTATTTTTAAATTCTTATTAGGTCCAAAAGTGTAACAACAAAACCTAACGGGTGTCACAAATCCAAAAAAAGCATCCACATACAGTATCAGAATCTTTGATTTGTATAACAATTGTTATCATCAGATGTGCCAGTCCTGGCATCATGTGGCGGGAACTGGTAATGGACAGCAGGTTTTCTCTACACCTACATTGATAGCATGATTCAGTTATTCCCTGGTGTCAGTGGCATCTGTCCATACAGGGCATGTGTTTAAGGCATGGTATGTCCTTTGTGGGTCACATTTGATGGCACCACAGGTGTTGCAGGTGTCCAGTGGGGAACATAGTAAAGGCACACTGTCTGCATGTATGTGCCTATTGTACTGATGGACAGGGTGCCATGCCCTCTGTGGACCACTGCACTCACACCATGGTTACTATCTGTGGGCAATATGCAGGGTACTACCAACATAGCGGTTGTTGCCTAGGCCAGTGTGTTTGTGTATGAGACATGGGTTGAGGGTGTTTTCTGGGTAATACAAGGCTTGCTAACTTTGTTCGCCAGGCCTTGATGTCACATGTAGGGGTATGGATTGGCACCTCGGCCTCTCAACTATTTCAAATCTGTTATCCTTGTAAGGTGGACATTTCACATATAATAGGGGCACCATATAAGAAATTTGCAAAACCCGCTCCACAATGAGACCAGTTGTTACACACTCACAGCCACCTCCACATAGGATACGAATGACAAACACAGGCACACACTTGCCATGTCTGGGATTAGAACTCCTACCTAACTAGTTTATTACGCTACAGCATTATGCAGTTATAGGACACACCACAGAGATTACTGGAGTACTCTTTCCCCAAAGGTGTATTTCACTGGGAATGACATCAGCAGGCTTGCCAAAGAAGTCAATGGAGGTTGTAGTGACTGTGAATGGCCTCAACACAGACAAAGAAACACACAAACATCCACACTTGCCATGTGTGGGAATAGAACCCCCACCAAAGTACTATATCACACTACAACATTACATTGTTATAGGACGCACCATGGAGATTACTGGAATACTCCTTTCCCAAAGGTGTATTTCACAGTGAATGACATTAGCAGGCTTGCCAAAGTAGGACATTTGAATTGTAGTGAGTGTGACTAGCCTAAAAAGCATTGTTCCCTACACAGATAGAGACACACACACAAAAACACACAGTTGCCATGTCTGGGATTAGAACTCCTACCTAACTAGTTTATCACACTACAGCATTATGCAGTTATAGAACACGCCACAGAGATTACTGGGCTACTCCTTTCCCAAAGGTGTATTTCACAGTGAATGACATCAGCAGGCTTGCCAAAGTAGGACAATGGAGTTCGTAGTGACTGTGAATGGCCTCAAAAGCATTGCACCCTACACAGACACAAACATCCACACTTGCTGTGTCTGGGAATAGAACCCCTACCAAACTACTATATCACACTACAGCATTACACTGTTATAGGACACACCACGGAGATTACTGGGCTACTCTTTTCCCAAAGGTGTATTTCAAAGTGAGTGACATCAGCAGCCTTACCAAAGTAGGGCATTTGAATTGTAGTGAGTGTGACTAGCCTAAAAAGCATTGTCTCCTACACAGACAGAGACACACACACACACACACACACACACACACACACACACACACACACACACACACACACACACACACCTGCCATGTCTGGGATTAGAACTCCTACCTAATTAGTTTATCACACTACAGCATTATGCAATTATAGGACGCGCCACAGAGATTACTAGGCTACTCTTTTCCCAAAGGTGTATTTCAAAGTGAATGACATCAGCAGCCTTGCAAAAGTAGGGCATTTGAATTGTAGTGAGTGTGAGTAGCCTAAAAATCATTGCTCCCTACACACACACACACACACACACACACACACACACACACACACACACACACACACACACACACACACTTGCCATGTTAGATCTCCTACCTAACTAGTTTATCACACTACAGTATTACACAGTTGTAGGACACACCACAGAGATTACTGAGCTACTCCTTTCCCAAAGGTGTATTCCAAAGTGAATGACATCAGCAGGTTTGTCATAGTAAGGGTATCGGGAGGGCAGTGTGTGTGCATGGGCCATAACCCATTCATCTAGCGGTAGACACACCACACTCAGGCACACGCAGGTTTATATTCCACATGTATGTGTATACAACTGCTAGATGACTACTGCCTTGTACAGTCATGTTGCACAGCTAGCACTTGCAACACAGAGTCTGTAATGCTGAGGGATACCAGTGGCTAATTTCTACAGTGAGTGACATTTACACATCATGTGGTTGTAGCCATTTAGCTGTGTGCTGGGTGGGACAGGCCTCATGATGGAAGGATCTTTGTCACTGTCACTCTCTTCCACACATCTATGTATGTGTACTTTTGGCATATTATAGTGTGTTGTCCTTGGATATATGTGTGTATTCCTATCCAATGTGTGTGCAAAGCATGACTGGTGCATACTGAGGAGTGTATGCACTAACATCTGCAACTGTCAGATATGTATGGTCCACTGTTGTTGGCAGACATGGGCTTAATCTGTTTGTGTGTGAGCATGCCCAGTATGACCTTTTAGTATATTGTTGTCTGACATTGCCTTCATTTATGTGTGTGTGTGAGCATGCCCAGTATGACCTTCTGTACTGAATGTGTGGATCCATTCCAGGTAGTTTGTACTCTAGTGGAGACCTTTGTGTTCTACACCTACAGGTGGCAAACTGTTTCTGCAGGCTATCTGTAGATCAGTTGGCAATATGGGGTCAAACTGTGCAAGGGATAGTGTGTACTGTAGGTGATTGTGTCTGTGCTGCTTCTGCTACATGGTACTGGTGTTAGCAGAGATATTCAGACATGTGCACTGTTATACACTGTGATGTTTTATGTCCTCAAGTACTGTCAGGTGGACATTTTTTCTCACAGTGATGTCCTGGGGAACACAGGGTGAATGCAGCTGTGTCCAGTATTGTGGTCAAATGCCCACATATTCATGGAAAGTTATGCCATTCTGGAGGGGGAGCTGCAGACATTTGCTGCTGGGTCTGTGTATCCAGTTCAGCACCTTGGTACAGTGCTGGCAGAGGATTCCATACTTGTACATCCATCAACATGACAGTATGGCCTTACCTTGCTGTGGCAATACCTCACAGCTGTACAGATTCACACAGGTTACTCAGAGGCAGGGGTCATACGTCAGGACATTACCCTTATTGTGGTGTATGGGCATGTTTGTAGCCACCCATTTTTGTGTTTGCAGCCAGGGATAGTATGTGCACACGGCTGTGTGTCAGACCTTGCACATTCCATGCTGCCCATGCTCTCACCCCCCCCATTATTCTATCTTCTTCCATACATTATGCATACATTCTCTGATACTTTCCCTATAGTTGTCCCCTCATCACAGCTGTGTTTTGGTGTTGGTCCACAGTTCATGCAGTGGGACATGGTGGACATGTTACTGTGATTTGTCCACATGACCTTGCATGTGGCTTATGTGGAGTGTGTTATGTTGTTATTTGGGTGTCTATAACATAACATACATTGGCAGTATGGGTGAGATGCAGGCTTTTGGCAGAGGGCTGTAGGCCATTTGGTGGTGATGCAGGCCAGCTGTAGCAGGCCGTTGCATTCTGTCAGTCCTACAGTCCCAGACTGCCATACTGTATATTCCCCTGGGGTGACAGGGTAGGTGTGCTAGGTGTTCATGCCAATACTTACTATCAGTATTGATAAGGTGGTGTGGATGTTGGCAGGGTGCTACTTACAGCTAGGGACACACCTGCACTGCATGCTGTATTCTTTTGCTATTGCCATACACAGGTGGGGGTCATATTGAACCCATTCCCAACAGCAGTGATACGACTAGAGAGGTACCTGTGGGTGGTGTTTGGGTGAGCTGGGTGCATGTGTGCTATGGACACTACTTGCATCTGACTCACAGATATGTATGGGGCATTCCAGTTATGCTGGCTTGTGCAGGGAAATCAGCCATTTCCCAATACATCAGTCCTATCACCTTTGTGATCTGCAAGTGTTCAGCCAGACGACATTGGTATTCCCTACTACAAGCCCAGATAATGTGATGCACACCTGTATGTGCAATTCAAAGGGTGTATCAATTTCACAGTTGCACATTATATACTGTATGTCTGGAGTACTTTTCCCTGTGTACTGCTTGCATATCTCGCTCAACAGTCATGCCATGTCCATCTTTTAGATGGTGACACATATTACCACCATACATTTACAATGGCTTACTGCTAGCATGTGTTATACTGGGGAGAATTGTCTTTGGCACTGCAGTTGTGAGGACTTGGCCCTGTCATCAGCAGTAGTGGGCAAACGCCACCAGGTCAAACCTCAACATGCATACATACTGACCACTCTCACACAATATAAAACACACACCGACCTAACATAGGCATACTGTATATTGTACAAATGCTACAGTCTATCCTGCTACCTTGGCCACCTCAGGTCATCTCTGCATACTGGTATTATACCTACACATACATGTTACTACATGTCTACATCGGATTGGAGTGGGGCACACCTGACTGTTACTATATTTCTACATAGGACTGGGGGGGCACACCTGACTGTTACAACATGTGTACATCGGATTGGGGGGCACACCGGACTGTTACTACATTTCTAAATAGGATTGGGGGGGCACACCTGACTGTTACTATAGTTCTACTTAGAATTGGGGAGCAAACCTGACTGTTATAACGTGTGTACATCGGATTGGGGGGGCACACCAAACTATTACTACATTTCTAAGTAGGATTAGGGGGTGCACCTGACTGTTTCTACATTTCTACACAGGATTCGGGGGGTATACCTGACTATTTCTACATTTCTACACAGGATTGGGGGGAGGCACACCTGACACTTGTACACATTTGCTATGACTGTACTGGTATGTCAGGTACTCCACTTCATTCTGTATTCTAATCTATCATGCTGACTAGAGGCATATCAGTTTACTACAGCTCTTAGGTTTGATTGACCTACATATCAGTTTCTGACTTCCTACCCTTCATAACTAACATCCCACTGCCTGGCCTGCTATAGTCTGTCTGTGTAGGCCTGGTGGGGGAGGTTACCCATAGCCATCACTCAAAGGCCTTAGCACAGCCTTTCTTTGTGTTTGTCTACACCTGTCCTGCTGGCTGAGACTGTTGTTGGGTATGTGAACCTCCCTAACTGGCATGTGTGAGTCATATGGACACACATATGGCCCAGCACATTTCCTGCAGTGGGTTTTGTTGCCATGTGTAGTACTGGCTACTATGGTGACAACAGTATTTGTTACAGATCACATGGTGCCACTATAGGTGTCTATCTGCTGGCATCTCATTCAGCCACCCAATTCCCTTGCATGCTCACATCCATACCATAGATACAAGTGACAAGACATACTACTCCATCTGGTAATAGGTAAGGAGAGTGACTTACCTTGTAGGTGTACCAGTATTGACGATGGTGCTGGAGGGCTGCCTATGTAGGATGCACATAGTACACTCCCTATATATGGTTGAGCACAGGTAGTGTCATGTCTGGCATCCCTTTTACTGTATGTGCGAGTCAGAGAGTGGTGTCATTCCCTGGGTCCCACCTGTGTCAGTGTATGTGCAATGCGTTGCCTCTTTGTCAGGGCCAGGGCATACTGGGCATGCCTTCTTCTGCCTACTGGGGCAGGCTCAAGTTGTTCCTCCTCTGAGTCACTCTGTGCCTGTGCAGGCCTTGGCAATGGTGGGGGGTTGTGTGGCCCTGCTCCATGCTGTTCTTGCTGCAGCTGTTTCCGCAGCATCATATTGTGTAGATTGGCACATACAATGACAATTTGAGTACATGTAGCTGGAGAGTACTGCAAGGCTCCACCGAATGTGTTCTGGCACTGGAACCATGACTTGAGCATCCTAAACACATGCTCTATTACAACTCTGGTCTGTGCGTGTGCCTTATGGAGCTCTTGTTCAGGTGTGTGTGCATTTCTGATGGGTGTCATCAGCCACGGCTCCAGTGCGTAACCAGCATCCCCCACTATGTGACTGTAAGGGATGTCCCCACTGGCAAATCTCTGGTACAGCTGTGTCAGATGCCAGATGTGGGAATCATGATAGCTTCCAGAGCAGCCAGAAAACACATTCATTATAATGCCCTGGACATCGCATGTGACCTGGCAGTTGATGGAGGGGAAGCTCTTGGGGTTGATGTAGACACTACCCTGCTCACCAGGTGGTGCTTTGATGCATATGTGCATGCAGTCTATAGCACCCACTACGTCAGGGTATTCTGCTATTTGGTGGTAGAGATGCATATTGCTGGCCAATGCCTCACGGGTGTTGGGGAAATATACGTGCTCACCGGTATGTGCTAACATGGCATCCAGGAACTGGTGGAGTACCCTGGATGCTGATGCCATATATTTGGCCATTGACATGATTTCTACATAATATCCACCCTTTATTTGGAGCTGTCATGGCTCCGTTTTGTAGTTTGCAGAAATGTACTCATTTACTGAGTACATTTCTGCAGGTTACACTAGTCCTACACGGCCGACTTCCAGCTTCCTGGATTGCAAATTCACCTCATTTGCATGGATTTCACCTGCAAATGGGGTAATTTGCATACAGGAGCTGAGTCTGTGCAGGACTAGTGCAGGAGTGCTTGTGCATGTCACTACAGCTTATTCCTTGATCGCAAGGCAGACATATTGCCTGCTGGAGCTCCTGCACTAGTCCTGCACACCATGCAGGGCTTGCTGAATCCAAGGGGTGGTATGCACAAATGTGGTATGTGCAATTACTGTAAGTACATGGAAGTCAGTCAGAAATTCAAGATAAGGGGCAAGAAATATATTACTAAGCAAACATTAGATTGCCAATCAAAAATGGTAGTGTACCTAGCTCAGTGCCAACAGTGTCCTGCGTTTTACATCGGCAAGACCGATCGCAAATTACATGAACGTGTTTATGAACACCTATACAATATTAGTAGTGGTAAGCAGGAAAATGCGCTAGCTATGCACACTACAGAGTTCACAGATCACAAGTTTTTGTTCAGAGCAATTGATCAGGTTACAATTGATGCGGCAGGAGGTCCTGATTCATTAAAATTGGAGAGGCTTGAATTACTATGGCAACTAAAAACAAATGCGTGCCATTACCCAGGCCTGAATGAAATTTCCTCCATATTATGTATTTTAAAACTTAAAAGTTTGATGAGATGAAATGTACTGTGATCACCAAATAGCCTACTGGAAGCCATTATTTTTAAAGTACATAAACACATGTATTTTATGTTATATTGAATGTTGTGTAACATTATGTATTTTAAAACCAAAAGATTGACGAGATAAGGAAGTGTGGGGTAATCATTTGACAGTTCATTGGAGCTGCTATCTGTAGAGCGTACAAACACACTTATTTTATGGTACATTGTATGTTCTAAGCAATTGTACGATATGAAGTTGTATTAAGATGTATTTTGATTATTAGTAACGTTAGTTTAGTTGGTTGACTTATTCAACACTTTTATAAGACTATAAAGATTCTTTAACATAAAGGTAACCTTGATTTTGAGTATGTCGATCTGACATTTGACTTAGTTCTAGGTAAAGAAGGGTTAACCTAAGTGGGCAGTACTATAAAATAGTAATTGGACTATTAAGTGTAAATAATTGCTATGATTTTAAACAAATAGGATGTTTTATCATTAAATTTTATCTGAAGAGTTTGCAAAATTTGTTGTGACAAAAAAAAATGTATGTACAATAAAAACTTTGAAACTTTCTCCAGTTAGTTCCAGTGTTTTTACAATTTGGATTATTTTGCTGGTTCCTTTTTCTTGGTTTTGTGAGCATGAAAGTGTATCTGCAGAAGGAACTAACAACACCCATTCACTGCTATCACAGAGTGGGGATATTGGCAGCTTACCCGTGCTTATTGAATTGGTAACACAACGTGTGGAAAATTTAACTTCAAGGGTTGACTCTATGACCAGATTGAGCCCATGACCTAGCCATGAAAATAACAATGACAATGACTTCAGGGTAAGCCAAGATCTACAGGCTAATTCTGAAGTACTTCCTCTACTTGCAAGAGAGTAGAAATGACCTAGAGCAGACTGACAATTATCCTAATCACAGCAATAGTACATCTAATGACAGAGTGGAACCCTCGGGGCTTATTGGGGCTCCCAACATCAATGCCTGGTTTATTGAACTGCCTATTTTGCAACTATCATCCGGGATTGGACAACAGGAGCAACCGGCTGGAGGGGTAAACAACATTTCATCCCATTTAAAACACTTCAATTATAAAATGGTAAAGTGTAAAAAACTTCAATTGGAGATCAGTTATTTCCAGGAGTGTATTAAAGAAGGAATCACACCAAAAGGCCTTAGAGGGTGGCAGTACCCTACCGGACTGGAGGATGGATCAGCCTTTCACAAAGATCTTATACAACTTTTCAATAAACATGGGTTGGAGCTTTTAGAACTCATGTGTAAACATTACCAGTTTGCAGTGGACAATTTGGTCAAGGAAACTCTTGATTTAGGTAATATAATCAAAGCGGACATGGATTTTCAAAGGTACCACTTTGAATATAATAGATTTTTTTCTAGCCTTGACCAGTATATAAGTAAACTTAAGTCTATAAAGCTAAAAAAGTTAAACAGAGACCAGAACGATTACAGGAACAAAGAAGCCTATTCTAAACCTCCTCCCTCACAAGCGTGGAACACAATTGGTCAAGGGAGGAATGAGGGAAGTACTAACTTAAATAACAACGTAGTAGGCACACCTATTGAGACCAGTAATGGATCTGAACACACTGCAAATACGCTATGAAGAAGCTAAAGGATTATGAACTATACACAAAATCAAAGCTTTGGGAATGACCAGAAAAAAACCTAACATTAATGCAGGCCGACCAAGTCGAGGGGGGAGAAAACTTTCAGAACAGGGCATTCGATCACAATCCACAACAGGAAGTGAAATAACAGTCCTACAACAAGAACAAGAAGGGCAACAAGCGGAGGAGGTAAATAACTTTACACAAGCATCAGTGCTTGTACAGTGATATCAAACAGAGACAATGATTTTAAAATTTATAATTATTCTAGCGCTCCTGTTGACCCTGTTCTTGTCGAATTTTTACCTAGAGGATACACGTTTGTACCTGCAATCAGAGCTAACACAGCAAGGTTTTTACTTGATCTTAAACTTTTTGTTAGGAAATTGAATCTAAATGCATTGTTCGGTCAGAATGTGTACAGTGAAAATGCCTACCATATTCCTAATACTTTTAATCCCTCACCACATCCTGTTTTAGAATTTTTTGAACAAGTTTGTGAAATTAATTTTCATAACCGAGTAGACAGGAACAAAAATCAATTGGCGACATGAGTCTAATATTTCTGTTAAAGAAAAATGAGCACTGCTTGAATTACAAAGAGCATCAATCAGAGTCATGAAACCAGACAAAGGGGGTGGTCTGGTTATGATGAATAGGGATGATTATGGGGGAAATGCTTAGGCTTTTAAACAGTAATACATACATAGAAGTGTCAAGGAATTAAATTAATATAGTGTATTCTCGAATAAAGTAATACATCAATGACATGTTCATCAAAGCAAGAATAGACACTGAGCTATTTAACTTTCTTACTATGCCAGCCCCCAGAATCCCTAACATCTTCGGAATACCAAAGGTCCACAAAAGTATAAATGACCCCCCATGAGACCATTAGTGGACGCAAGGAATAGTATTACATACTCTTGTGCTAAAGTAGTGGATTACATGTTAAAGAAGTACATCAAACATGAAAAACAGATTTGTAAAGACTCATAGTAATTTTTGCTGAATATTAACAATCTTGAATTTAAAAGTGAGCTTGATTTTCTCACAGTAGATTTTAAAGACTTATACTCCTCTGTTCCACATATGGAAGGAACTGAGTGGGTGAGTCATATGATGAGATCAAAAGGGGCATTTAATGCAGAAGTTAGCTTAATTGAAGAACTTTTGGACTTAATGTTAACCAACAATTTTATTGTTTTTGATGGAAAATTCTTCCTCCAAAAAACTGGCGTAGCTATAGGTTCCCCATGTGGAGCCATCTTCGCCAACTTAGTAATAGAATACTGGGAACAGGAATTTATTTTGAATAATGACTGGGTTAAAAAACAGGTTTATTATTATACACGGTTCCTGGATGACATATTTATAATCATCAAGGGAGGCAAAAATGTTGCAGGAGAACTAGTGAACTATTTTAATAGAACAACAGACTTTGTGGAATTTACATCCCAGTATAATCCAGACAGTATAGCTTACTTAGACATTGACCTAACTAAGGATAGAGTCAATAGATGCTACACTGCAAAAATTCACAGGAAGGAGACATATTCTAATGCCTTTTATCACTTTTCCAGCTGCCATCCCTTCCACCAAAAAAGATCGGTGGTAAAAGGGCAATTGGTAAGGGCAGCTAGAATGGTGACTAAGGATGATGACTTCCAGATAGAATGTGACAACTTAAGGGGTATGTTTTTGAGAAGAGGCTACCCCGACTTATTAGTTAGGAAACTAATTTTAGAAGTTACATGCAAAAGGAACAACAGTACATACAGACCAATTTTATGTCAGGGGTTAGGAAATAACATGTCCGAAATCCCTATAGAAAAGAAATCAAATGAAAATAGTGCATACCTTTCATATAGCTTTATTACTACCTTTAGCTTAGATACTGAAGAATTGTGTAACATCATAAGAAAGAACTGGGAGTTGCTCAGTATAGACACAATGGTCAGGAAAAGACTGGACAAAACTCCAAGGATGATATTTAAAAGGGGTTTAAATTTAAAAACTTTACTGGAAAAGAATAACGTACCACCAGTGAGTAGACATGGTATGTACAAAAGTGGTATGTGCAATTACTGTAAGTACATGAAAGTCAGTCAGAAATTTAAGATAAGGGGCAAGAAATATATTACCAAGCAAAGATTAGATTGCCAATCAAAAATGGTAGTGTACCTAGCTCAGTGCCAACAGTGTCCTGCGTTTTACACCGGCAAGACCGATCACAAATTACGTGAACGTGTTTAAGAACACCTATACAATATTAGTAGAGGTAAGCAGAAAAATGCATTAGCTATGCACACTACAGAGTTCACAGATCACAAGTTTTTGTTCAGAGCAATTGATCAGGTTACAATTGATGTGGCAGGAGGTCCTGATTCACTAAAATTGGTGAGGCTTGAATTACTATGGCAACTAAAAACAAATGCGTGCCATTACCCAGGCCTGAATTAAATTTGCTCCATATTATATTTTAAAACTTAAAAGTTTGATGAGATGAAATGTACTGTGATCACCAAATAGCCTACTGGAAGCCATTATTTTTAAAGTGCATAAACACATGTATTTTATGTTATATTGAATGTTGTGTAACATTATGTATTTTAAAACCAAAAGATTGATGAGATAAGAAAGTGCGGGGTAATCATTTAACAGTTCATTGGAGCTGCTATCTGTAGAGTGTACAAACACACTTATTTTATGGTACATTGTATGTTGTAAGTAATTGTATGATATGAGGTTATATTAAGATGTTGTATTTAGATTATTAATAATGTTAGTTTAGTTGGTTGATTTATTCAACACTTTTATAAGACTATAAAGATTCTTTAACATAAAGTTACCTTGATTTTGAGTATGTCGATCTGACACAACTTAGTCCTAGGTAAAGAAGGGTTAACCTAAGTGGGCGGTACTGTAAGATAGTAATTGGACTATTACGTGTAAATAATCGCTATGATTTTAAATAAATAGAAGGTATTATCATTAAAGTTTATCTGAAGAAGTTGCAACATTTGTTGTGACGAAAAGCGATTTATGTACAATCAAAACTTTGAAACTTCCTCCATGGGTGTCTCCAGTTAGTTCCAGTGTTTTTACTATTTTAATTGTTTTGCTGGTTCCTTTTTCTTGCTAATAAAGGGAACACAGTGCATGAGCAGAAATATCATATGAGGAAAGAAATATTGCCATACTTGTCATACTAAGATTAGATAAGCTGCATACAAGGTTCTTGTTTAAGGCTGAAATTAGTGTCTAATCGGTTAAGAAAAGTACCGTTGGCAAGAACATATGAGTCACTCTTTGGAACTCTGAAAAACAAAGGAAGTTCTTATGGCATGTGTAGCAAGAAATGCTAGTACAAGCAGAGCAAGAAGCTTCCAGCCATGAAGTGTATAATGGTTATCATAATAGCAGTCCAAAAGATGACAGGATTTTTTTTATTTGATTTCAGGAAGACCATGGAACAAAGCAGAGACAGAATTGTTCCATATGCAAGACTGGATGGACTCAATGAGTCTCAATTAGTATTGAAAGTTTCCGGTGGTCATACAGTTAACAGATACTACAAGCACTCAAGACGTGGCAGTCCTGGTGTAATAATACTGCAAGTACACATGTTTGATGTTCAGAGTAGTGGTAGTTTCAACATGTGACTTATAGTCAAAAATACCCATAGTCTAATATTCAAACTGTAGAACTGTACAGACTGTTGAAAACCTCATAGAATATCAAGAAAATTAAGGGTGGTATTCATTGCTGATGCACTTATGTATAGTAGGAATTTGCACAGGCTGCTTTGGGGTGTCTACTCTTAGGCACAGCCATTTTAGACAGGTTAAGAAACTCGTATGCAAATGAGACTATAATGACATTTAAATGAGCAATGCCTTAAAACTTGTGCAATCATCTTATGTAAATGAAGTATTTTCTTGCTTCTTTGTGATTCATAGTTGCTTTTTTAAGCAAATCTTACATGTGTGCACATACTTTATAAAAGATAAGGTTGTATCTTTTTTATCTACCTCCCAGTCAGCGAAGATGCGTGCTTTAGCAGCCAGCCTGACTATTTCTCATTCTAAGTCTTGGCTGCATCAAAACCATAGATGCCCAATGGTACTTTGCCACCAAGAAGGCATAGGAACAGGCACATTATAACTTTGATGGCTAATATATTTTTGATAGATTCATACTGGACATCTTATTGTAAATGCTTTAGTGAGTTTGTATGGCCCACAGACAAGGACTGGGGAGATGAGGGTCTTTCTGTACCTGTTGACACCAGCATATGTATAACCATCACTATACTTGCTACGGGGACCTTCCAGAGATGTTAACTAGGGACACACTGGGTATTTCTCAGGTTTCTGCCTTGAGGATACTTCAGCAATTCTTCAATATACTTTTGGTGAAATTCACAGTTACAGTCAGGGTGTCCCACAGGGCTCTGACCTGGGACCATACTTGTTTAGACTGTATCTTTCACATTTTTCTTTTCCATCTGAGGTATTATACAGTCTGCATGCAATGACTTGAAAACAGGTAAACTGATTACATGTGTTAAAGAAAGGGCATGCCTGCAAAAGAATTTGACTAAATTGACAATTTTGGCACAGGAGAATAATATGCTGATAAATAATTGTCTTTTGGCTTTTCCCAGTTAGGGGTCGCCACAGCGGAACTTCGATCTGCTAATGATTGTCAGTGGATTTTTTATGGTGCCGAGTTGCTAGCCCGATGCCCAACCTTCAAAGAAGGCACACCCATTCACGCACGCACCTACCTGCATGTCTTTAACGTCACTCGACCGTGGGGAGGACATGCAGACTCCAAACAGAAGGCACTCCAGCCGAGAATCGAATGGAAGAATCTCTTGCTGTGAGGCAACAATGCTAACCGCTGCACCACCATGGCCTTAAAAAGAGAATAATATGCTGATAAATACATAAAAAACTAAGCATGTGAGATTTGGGAGACATAAATTGAAAGGTGAATATTTAATACAGCACACAGTGATTGAAACTATAGACTCATTTAAGGACCTATGTATATGGGTAGATCCAGCTTTAAGTTTTTCTAACCTTAACAACCAATTGGTTAATGATAGTCATAATTGGTTAATGATAGTTTTAGAACGATAGGTTGTATAAAAATATTTATAAAGGCTTGGAAATCAGGAATGTAGTAATTCTTTATTCATTAATTTAGGTATGGAATAACAATATGGAAACCTTATAAGAAAACAAGCATGAGTAAACTGGGATGAGTACAGTGGAAATATACCAAGAGCATCCATGGATGTGAAAATTTAAGTTATTAGAAACACTAAAATATCTGAACATCTACAGTGTTTCATATAGATTTCTAAGAGGAGAGCTTATTCAGGTATATAGGGCATTTAGAGACAACTACCTCTGGGAATGTTTGGGGTACTCAAAAAGTAGTAGAGAATCATCAGACAACCTGTGTTGAAGATTCTATAGGAATGACAAGTGTATTAATTGGTTCCCTGAGATAGCAGCTGCTGCAAGGAATAAGCTGCCAAATTACATTAAAACAAGCACTAGTTTAGGTATTTTTAAGATTTTATTGTATTGATTTATTGTAAGATTGTATTTTAGGTATTTTTAAGAACAGCCTGGACACTTATTATTAGAGACAACTGTTTTCCCATACTGGCATGCTAGAAGGGCATTAATGCCCATGCTTGAAATATTTGTATGCATACATGTAGATATTGATCTGGTACTCAACTGACCCATGATAGTAGTGCAGCTGCCACTACTGTTCATTCATCCACTGATTACAGTGATGGTGGCCAGCCGACAGTAGTATCAAGGGACCACATGCAGCAGACTTGTGTATAGTACATAGCTCCACAGGCAAAGAGGTGGCATGTAGTCCACCATTATGGGCCATGACATTAATGTAGTGGTACCTTTCTTTAATGTCACATAGATTAAACTTGATACATTCAGCGTTACCACAGTGAGATGCTGAGTGGTACATGGCCTACTGTCACTGTACATCAGACAGTTTCAGTATTATATAAAGGTATTTTTATACTAAATTAATTGTTTGCTGTATTCGCTTTGCTTGTCATAGTTCCTCTCTGATGCCTAACTAACAACTGTTACCTGAGTAGCTCTTAGTAAAAGGCATAAGGACAAGTATAATAACTCACTTAAGTTCAGAGTTACTGTATTTTTAGAGCAGGCATTGATCAGGCCTGTTTATTACCTGTCACTGTTTCAAGCTTAATTGCAAGGAATGGCACATTGAATGTATATTTTTGAATGTGCTGGACAAACTGCCATGTGTAGAGTTAGCCACTGATGTATGGTATTCCTTCAGGTGATACTGCACATCACATTGGGTAACTTTATCATTGACACCCACTCCTGTGTGTCATCAGACCTATTAAGTAGTTATCATCTGTGCAGCCTGACAGTGAAGTGTGAACAGTGCAAGTTTCATTGGCAGCAGTCATGACAGTATCAAATGCATGTCCCTAGTTCTTTATCCCTATCAGCTATACCCTCATAATGGTATTTGATGTAACACTTTGCAGAACCAAAAGATAGCCCCACTCTATCCCCCCCAGAAAAGTTTTATAAGTGTGGTGCCTGAGTCTTATCAATGCAGTTGTATATCTAAGGTGTCATACACAATGTCCTCTAATGATAATGTAGATGATTGCCGTAGTGATTGTGAACATGTGCTGGCATGAGAGATTGATCTTAATTGTCTGCATTGCTGTGACCTGCTGAATGCAGAGGAATTTGTAGAGACTGATCTGACAATGCTATAGGACTGAGACCCTGACCATGAGATTGCAACATGTGTTGTGAAAGGCCGATGAGTGTTGCATGGTGCTTTTGTGTTATATCACCTGTAGATGTAGCACCACCTTAATAATCAGATGGGATGGTGTGCAGCCTACTTGACCCTTACGTGTGTATACACTCCCCCCTTCCACATCCAGATGTGCTTCCTAGTTCTCTGGCAAGTATTTATTAGTGTGTGCATGGAAGTGGACATAGATGCTGTGTGTGCCACCATGCCATGTATAAAGATCATCATGGCTTTGTCCTTGGCCTCCATCATTCCCATCTACTGATAAAAGTCTTCATGCATACCCTGTAGTACTCTAACCATACCTACCTGACTCTCTGTGGCAGTGGCTTGAAACTGAGCAATGTCACAGCCAAGGTCTTGCTTCTCTCCAGAGCTAGCTATGACATATGCTTTCTCCATACACCCCTTTGTACAGGTGTCAAAGTGGGTACTAATAACTCTTAAAGGAGATCATCTTCATGAATGTGTTCTTGTTGTTCACAAGATGCTGGTGTTAAGCTATGTGGTGTCCCCCCTTTTAGATGAAATGTTATATCGTCATTGAGTTAGATGTGTGAGCCTGTGTCACTGTTTATGGAGTTATGTACATGCTGAGGGGTGGGGTGGGGATTCTACCAGTACACCTTTTGATTGTATACCACTGCCCTCAGGCTGCATCATGAATATGACAGTTATGACATTCTTGTCAGCTGTTAGCTTCAGGGTTCTACCAGTACACCTTTTGATTGTATACCACTGCCCTCGGGCTATATCATGAATATGACAATTATGACATTCTTGTCAGCTGTTAGCTTCAGGGTTCTACCAGTACACCTTTTGATTGTATACCACTGCCCTCGGGCTGTATCATGAATATGACAATTATGATATTCTTGTCAGCTGTCAACTTCAGTCTGTTGTTGTACTGCTGCTGCAGTACAAGTGTTTGGCTCTGGTGATGACCCTGTAAAGGAACATGTGCTAACATTTTGTACCTTTGACAACCACAAATTATTTCTTTATAAACAGATGATGCAGACACTTACCAAGCAAACATTGTGAACTTTCTTGCATGCCCAAAGTAGATGGGGCACCTGATGAGGAAAGATGTAAGGGGTTATGGTTTCACAGCTATCCTTGGTAGTATATGCCAGCATGAATTATTACAGTGGTATGAAAATACTAGCATCCACACCCCCTTTGATGATTCTTTTGGCATCATCATCTGCATCATACTCATCACCCCTTATATCTAGAAGGTACTCCTCGTCCAGTACTAATAGCTGAATTGTAGAAGGGACCCACCTGCGCTAATGCAGGAAATTGCATTCTGCTTAGTTTTTGTTCTTGAACTTCCCACTAGGTCATTTCATCTTTTCCTACACTGTGTCACTGTAAGGTTCTTTTCCCCTGCAACATAGATGTCAAACACAACTTGATTCCATGCCTTAACTCCTGCTGCCTGCCATGGTCCACCTGTCCCAAACAGATGCTTCCCATGTATCCTGGGAGTATCCATTACAATTTGGTTATCTTCAGGTGTGAAGTTGTCTCTTGCATGTCTTGATCCCTGATGCTGTAGCATGTTGTAAACTGAAAGCATTAATTTATGGCCACAGTTAAACCTGATTCACACAGGGCACCCACACAGAGACAGTTTAGTATTAGATATTTCAACTAGTATTTATATATGCATTTTAACATAACCAAACTAATTCATGTAGTGGTGCTTGAAAAATTAATTATAAAGTGCTAAACACAGTGCTGTTACTGTGATGGATCCGAAGTCTTCTTAAGACGGTAAGGTCTTGCTGGCTGGATTCTGCTGAAATCAAAGTCTAGTTATCACAGTCTGTTGCCCATAGAAACTTGTAGAGTGTACACTGATACAGCACCAAACTCTGAGCAGTAACCTATAAAAAACTTTTTATAACAAATCACACGTACTGTTGCAGCTTCAGGTACTGTTCTAATTTATTTCTCAAACAGCATGGATGATATGAGAAATACAATACAAAAAAATATCTCTAACAGTGTTATCTGCTATAGTCTCTTTATAGTAGTTTTATATCCTGTTTTTTTTTCCATGGTACTCTATTTTGGACTTTGTATGAGAACATCTGTTTGCTGGTGTTTGCAGAAAAATATGTTTTCATCCTGTAGAGAAATAATGCTGGTATTGTCTTTATCCATTCAAACTTCCTTACCTAACAGAGTCATATGATAGAAACATCTACAGATTGTTTTCCTGTTGTCCATTCTTTACAGAAGTAGGTTAACTTTCTTACTGACAATGTGAAATGCATACATCCTGTTTTTTTTACATTCTTGCCAAGTCTGTAAGAGGTCAGCTTTCTTGGTGACAGTGTAAAATGCACACATTCTTATTTTTTTACATTTTTTGCTGAGTCTGTAAGGAAACATGTCCATTAAGCAGATTCCTTATTTTTCAAGCCACAGTCATTTAGTATGGATGCTAATCACATATTGCTAAACTCTATTTCTACATTTAAGCAAGCTTTATTTTATACCTTATTTATGTTGCATATTTGTAACAGAATTACTCTCAACCTTTACTCACTGTTAAATACACTAACAATTCCCTCTTTTTACTTTAAAACATACTCAAAACACTTTATAGGAAACAAAACCTTTAGTCTTCTTTTGATACAAATCAAATGCAATTTTACACAGTTAATACAATGATATCAAGTATAACTACTAAAACTGAATGTATTTAACAACTTTTTTTTGCAGACCATTCTGTGAAAATATTTTATCAGTTATGGGCTGTGTCTGCTTTAGTTTTAACTTGATTAAATTATTTTTTTGCAATTACAGAATTTAATTTATAACTTAGAACTCTTTTATTAACTCTTTGCAGCTGTTGAATTAACTATTTACTTTTATTAATCATTTTATAACAAAAGATTAGAAATAGACTAATATCTATAAGAGACAAAAATATGTGCTACTGCAAGCACTTATACACTGCTGAAAATATACAGTTTTAATGTCATTTAACCATAACATTGTGGTCATATATCTGAACTGCCCATTAACACCTTGGCTGACAGTGAAGTGAACATATTAAACACCCTGGTAAAGTACTGAACTGGGCTTAGATAATAAATATTTGAATGTAATTATTTTAGTATATCTAATACTTGAGGATTAAAAAAACATGATTGATACACTAAAGAATGTTATGTACATATTAGTCCATTAGCTGTATGAGTACAATATTTTAATATAATTTTCTCAACTAGAGTAACCAATACTAGTACTGATAAAATGATGGTGCAAAAACCCAATTACAATTAGTGATAAAATTACAACTTGACAAATTACTTTTGAACTTCTTACTTTACAATGTGTCATATACAGTATATAGCTACACAGACTGTCTGCTACTCATGCATTTTAATCTAGTAGGTACGCTGGACCCATTTTTTAAGCATGTTTTTTTCACACATATTCATTGCTAGCCATTCACTTTATTT
Organism: Protopterus annectens; assembly: GCF_019279795.1. NCBI lineage: Eukaryota > Metazoa > Chordata > Ceratodontiformes > Protopteridae > Protopterus > Protopterus annectens. The sequence continues at coordinate 1,061,911,600 of NC_056730.1, read as the reverse complement.
GTATTGCATTTTTCTGTATTTGTACAAAGACTGCAAAGTACATTTAATCTAATTTACAAATTTAGTAACATTAACATCAAGCAAAATCTTGGAAAATGTTTATGTCTCTTTAAAAGTATTTAGTGGAATTGCCACCAAATGCAACTACATACCAACAATTAGAAACATTTATGCTTTTTCATACCAACATTGTCTTGCCAAAAACATATTAAAAAAATAATGACAATTCTTGCTCAATTTTTACATATCTTTACTCTCTCTTGTATAGCTTTAATAAAGCAATTTAAGCCATCTCTTGTATAGCTTTACATTTTAACAGGTTGTAAATACAAAATTATGCTAAACAATGCAATAATAACTAGCATAATACCTATTAGCAACTTGTAAGATATTTATCCTGACAGGTTTAATCTGTTTACCAGATCTGTTTACCAGTATTTCTAATGCACTAATACCTGTTTTCCTCTCTCCCCTGAAAGAGTATTGTCAAGAAGGAATGAGATATTATTTTTTCTGTAGCTTTATTTTAGACCCTTTTGCAATACTGTTTATACAGTCAGTGTAAAACTGAGAAAGTACTCCTCCCCCTATAGCATTGCAGTATTGTTTATTTGCTTTATACTGTAAGAATAGAATGTATTCCAGCCCAACACTTTGGTTATACATTTGGTTTATGTTATTAACAAACTATGGACCTTTGCCTGATTTGATAATACAGTTTTTAATGACAGAATATTTTTTGTTGCCTTTGCTGTTTACTACTAGAAGTTATTTGTATCCTCCTGTATACTTTATTTGAATGTCTGCTGGCTGTACTTGATGTAACATTTACCTGCAAACAGATTATCAGTGACATATATGCACAATTGTGATGTTTTATTATAATTACTAAATAGTGTTGCATGTGAACATTAAACAATTATGGTTTAATAACAATAATGTTTTAGAAAAACACAAGCCACTTGCCTGGCAATTAGTCTTGTTTTTTATTTTATTTTTTTAACATTTTCTGTAACTATTTATTTAGTCTAGGAAGGTCTGAGCTTACATTTTAGACTCTGTAGACCATAGTTAACTATTTTAGCATTTTTTTAATTATTTGTTAATACACTTGCAATTTGATAGTAAAATGCAGTTATGAAACACTTAGAATTATAATAAGTATTTGTGATTTGCATAACTATGCATTTATACTACATAAATAAACATTATTTTACAATTAGCTTACATATTTTTCAACTTTGATTTCAATTTTTTTATTTATTTAACTGCTCTGTCATTTATTTTACAAAAACTGTTTGACTAATACCATTTGTGATTTTATTTTTTTTTAATTTAGAACTTTAACTGTTTGGTGTGGTGTTACTAAACAATTATAAAAAAATTGTAAAAAAGCAAAATAGATATTAGCTTAACTAACACATTTATATTTACATGCTTTATATTTGCTGTTGTTTGCCTTTTATTTTTGTGCATTTTAGCAGATGTACTTTATATGAAAAGAAAATGCATGCATGTCAGTCTTGTGACTTTAGATTTTTACTGTTATTAACTATTTTTATTTTATTTTTATGCACTAGAACTGTTTTGTTTACCTTTTGAATATGCTATAAGAATGGCAGTTATTCGCTTTACTTTAATGTAGTACTGATAAATATCTTGCTTTAATTGAATGAAAGTCATACATCAGATCCTACCATGTATGCTTAACCATTTTTAAAACACAAACATATTATAAAATATATTTTTGTACAGATTAGCTGTAGTTTTTTGCTCTTTTACAATTGTTTTAAGCTCAGCTGTTATATGGAGGAAGTCAGTCTCTGTCAGTTTAGCTAATTTATTTTTTTTTATTTTGTAACTGTTGTTTGAGTTTTATGTAATGTTCCATGGTCTGTTGAATTTAAACCTCTTATCTCTCTCTCACTTTTGGCTTTTCCCGGTTAGGGGTCACCACAGTGGATCACCTTGTCTGCTCATGATTGGCAGTGGAGTTTTACGGTGTCGAGTTGCCAGCCCGGTGCCCAACCTTCCACGGAAGGCACACACACACACACACACACACACACACACACACACACACACACACACACACACACACACACACACACTCACACCTATGGCCAATTTTAGCGTATCCAATCCACTTGTAGCATGTCTTTGGGGATTTGGGAGGAAACCGAAGCACCCGGAGGAAACTCACATGACCACAAGGAGAACATGCAGACTCCACACAGAAGACACCCCAGCCGAAGATCAAACCAGAGAGCCTCTTGCTGTGAGGTGACAACGCTAACCGCTGCACCACCGTGACCATCCTAAATTTAAAATTTTAATTTTTAATTGTAATTTTAAATTTAAATTAAATTTTTGAATTTAAACCTCATACTCACTTTTGAAAAGATGTATGTATAACTTGTCTAAGCTTTTTGAACTCATTGTGTCTGTCTTTTAGAAGTTTATTACATTTTTTTGTAACAAGATATACTGGAGGTTTTGTCAGTAAGTGATTTGACTTCTGTTGTAACTCTGAAATAAACCTTTTACATGTGGTGATAGGACATAAGTGTTTAACATTTGAATATAATGGAAAGACTTTACCCTTAGTTATTTTTTTATTATGAAAAGGTCTGTCTTTACAGTCTATTTTTTTACCAATATTATGTAATACTTTTTTATGGCATGGCACACAAAATGCAGTTTTTGCTGAATTACACAATAAACATTTGTCATACCCTACATGTTTTTTTTTTTTGAGATACCAGTTAAATATTGTAATTTATTTGCATAATTCCTTACTATCAACTTGCCCTAATAAGGTTTTACATTTACTAATGTGCTGTGTATACCAACAATGTAATTTAAAGCTTGGCTTACACTTGCTTGAATTATGTCTAATAGCATTTATACTAAAAATGTGACACAGAAAAAGGTCTTACCAGTTAGCAAGAAAAAAGGTGATCAGGCTGTTGTTGCTGATGGCTGAAAATTTTTTAGAGTTACTCGAGAAGCTGGTGAAACACAACAGGCAGTGAACTGCTGTGTATGTCCACCTTTTTTGAAGAATTAATGGCACTGTAACTTTCCTGCACTACAGGCTCAATCTGGATTTAGACGTCTGAGAATTTTTACTACTACAAGCTGCATAAACTGGAATACTTCTGTTTAGGATTTACACATATGTACAAATGTTAGTTACTGCAATTTGACTGAGGTGACCCTCTGCAGGGCTTACCACTCCCTCTGTGTACAAATACAGGTAGGCTTGCCATTGAAAATTAATTATAAGGTGATGCTTACTGTGATGGATCCAAAGTCTTCTTATGACCCTAAGGTCTTGCTGGCTAAATTCTGCTGAAATCAAAGTCTAGTTATTACAGTCTGTTGCCCACAGAAACTTGCAGAGTGTACACTGATACAGCACCAAACTCTGAGCAGTAACCAATAAAAAGCTTTCTATAACAAATCACACAAACTACTGTTGCAGCTTCAGGTACTGTTCTACTTCACTTCTCAAACAGCATGGATGATATGCCACAGTCATTTAGTATAAATGTTAATCACATATTGCTAAACTCTATTTCTACATTTAAGCAAGCTTTATTTTATACCTTATTTATGTTGCATATTTGTAACAGAATTATTCTCAACCTTTACTCACTGTTAAATACACTCTAACAGTGCCCTCCTGCTCTCTGTAACCTTTTATAAAGGCCATAAAGATATAGCATTTATTCAGCTGCTAAGAATGACACCTTACACTTTCCCATTCCACTGATTCCTAATGTAAAAAAATCATAATTGACATACCTGGCCAGTACAAAATTGCTTCTGATAAGCTAATGTCAGTGAATTGTACTAAGCTTGATTTCGTAATAATTTCTGAGTATTAATTTTCTCTCTAATTCCTTTTAATGTATTCTTGCTTTCTATCTGTGATAAATGTGTTTCAGCAGAAGTTTAAATGGTGGATTTAAGGTTATTGGCATTAACGCAGGCTGATTTATGAACTTCCTATGCAAATGATGCTCAGCTGAACTGAGCTATATGAATCGCACTATCGCACAAGTGTGTATGAGGTTCCATTGCAGCAAACTCACCTCAGAGTCTTGTGGATACACTGAGCTAAGCAAAGCAGATCTTAAGCATAGTAAAGCATTCCATACCTTTTATATATGTTTTCAGCATAGTAACAGTTAGTAGAACTCTAATGTACTAGTACTGTGTCTCTATGACTCATACAAGCCCTTAAAATTACTATCAATGATTTTCTTAAATTGGATCACAATATTTAATAGTGTAGGAATGAAATGGCTTACCAGCCAGAAATGACTGCATCAAAGAAACACAGGTTACATTACCAACCATAAGACCATCCTCTCATAAATGTTTTGATTAATGAAAGAAGCAAATACTGATAGCCTTTTGAATTCATTCATGTGCTGTAAAACACCATTATAACACATCTGCAAACATCGCAATGCAGAGTTTTCCATTCACATCAATAAAGTAGTAATACCAATGAGTACAAAAGCTAAGGAAGTCCATGTGACTTGCTTAGGCCAGTTAGTAAACCAACATTGTTAGTCAGATAAGTTTCATAGGTATTAATCCATGTGTCTTCATGGGTTGGGCATGCTGATATCACACAAGAGAGGGTGTGACTCACACCCTCTTATCTCCTGACCGGTACTTACATCTTTCATTTTATCACTGACAATTTGTAAGATGGTATACCTGCAGAAAATTGAACATGCTGGTGTCAGCAGACAGTGGAAAAACACACATCTGGCAGGAGTTGAGGGAGCACCTGTCATCCCTGGGCAGCAGTCTTGGCACAGGTATGTTGACCTGCAGAGGCAGAGAGGGGACTAGCTGGCTCAGTGGGTAGCTAGGATACTAGGATAGAAGGCTAGAGTTCTACAGTAAGTATCATTTTATTTTTCCTGTAATGCAAATGTTTATGTAAGCAAAATGTTGTAACTATAAATTTATAAATAGGTAAACTCAAGGCAAGTATATGTTTGTATGTGTTTATCACTGAGAACAGTAATATTCATATTTATATGTGCATATAGATAGACAGTGTCCATTTGTAGGCAATGTATAACCCCTTTATAGTATGCAGACAGTGAATGTGGAGTAATTATTAATAGGAAAAGTAAGGCCTTAATGTTTTATTGATGAACAAACTGCATGCCTTTGTAAAATATGTAATTTCTTTATAAAATAATTGTTGCACATACAAAATGGCTGACCAGAGCTAGCCACCACACCTTATTTACAGTGGAAAACAAAGCAACAAGTATATGACCTGCATACAGCTAGTTGCATACTGTACTGCTCAATTTATTTTACCAATTACTAGGAATTGTGTGCCTCACAGGTAATTTAAACTGTATTAACACAATTACTTTCTGCACATAATGCATATTTTTTGGTCAAGCATATGTTCTGGTTAATGTTGGAGTACTATACGGAAAAGTAAAAAGCAATTATGTAATAAACTATTTCCCATCCCCAGACAACCAGGTGCCTTTCAGTGTAGTAAATGACAGGAACAGAGCACATTCTGTAACAACTTTTTGTACCAAGAAAATACAGAAGTTAGGAAATTAAATGAAAGATTGTCATAGTATAAGCAGAACATTCCTTACTGCTAGAAGTTTGCATTAATAAACCAATATACAGCCATGGTCATAGCATAGGTAAACAAATATACACACATTTCTTTATACTTGTACAACTTTGGAAGAAATCTCATATACTAAGAGTCAGTCACACAGGAGGTGTAAGAGACACACTGAAGGTACATGTGAGTATTACTCATTTCATTATAAAAGCATAAAAACACAGTCATTCATTATTTGTTCCAACTGTATATGCCAAAAACTGTCTTAGAATTTGTGATGAACTGCTTCAAATATAACTGCAAAAATAATAAATTACCATAAGTAACCCTTTCACCAAAGTCAGTAGTGATATTATATGGCAGAATTACTGAAGAATATAATATGCAGCTTAAATTTATGAAGTAAACCTCCTAAGAAATGTTTAATATGCACTGTCAGTAAAATACTGCAACAGCAACTTATAAGTCCTTCTCGTTTAAAGTGTGTGTGCATGTGTGTGTGTGTGTGTGTGTGTGTGTGTGTGTGTTTTTATTTCTCTGTGTTTTCTTATTATTTTATTTTTCATTTTTGTATCTATTTAGTATTTTCCTTTTTTTCTTTTTCTCCTTTTTATGTTCCATTTGCACAGGGCCAGGAGTCCCGAGGCAGCCCAGCCTCATACCTCTGAGTCAGGGAACATGCAACAACTGGAATGCCAACACCTTACTAAAAGAATACAAGGCCTAAATAATATATCCTACATTGTCCAGCTCAAAGCCCTATCACTGTACTCTGTATCCAACAGTCTGCCAATGGGTGACCTGCGTCAAGCGTACAAGGCATCCTCTGACCCACTACTGATGGACCTACTGCACATCAGCAAGTGAAATGGCATCAAATGGCATCAGAAGTACTTAGTCTAGAGAACTAAACCTCTTCTGCAACATCAACAGAATAGTTTGTACAGACAAATATATCTCATAGAGGATACCGCTGCTCTGGAACAGGCTCTCCATCCGCATAAAACAAAGCTCATTCCTGTCTATATTCAAGTCCAACTTGGATCTAAGGATGGGTATTAGAAAATTTACCCCAGGACTGCACCCTGTACTATTAATAGCAGATGCTTTAGCCCATGCATGGTTTCCCCCCGAGTTATCTATGGAATAATCCCATTTATTCTCACTAAGGGTACTATAAAATCATCTGGTCTGTTTTATATATTCGAACACTTAAATGTTCGAATCACTAAAGATCGAACTTTAGTGATCGAACATTTAAATGTTTGAATATTTTAAAAAATTAAAACAAAATAAACAAAAAATAGAAAAACTAAAGGGTGTAAGCAGGGGGGCAAGCCCCCCTGCGCCCCCACACCCCCCGCTACTTAAATATACCAACTCCAAGATTGCGTTAAAGTGTAGGAAATGGGAAATTTTCCATTTCCGCATTGTAGCACACTGAAGGGCGATCTCGGAGTTGGTATATTTAAGTAGCGGGGGGTGGTGGGGTGCAGGGGGGCTTGCCCCCCTGCTTACACCCTTTAGTTTTTCTTTTTTTTTTGTACATATTCATTTTTAATATATTCAAACATTTAATTGTTCGATCACTAAAGTTCAATCTTTAGTGATTCGAACAATTAAGCATTTGAATATATAAAATAGACCCAAAATTATCGACCATGGAATGGATAAAGCCAATCTATTACTAAATGGAATAGGTTAATTCAAGCACCAAAAGGGAAATTGGCTAGGCTTAAAATAACCCACAAGGGCAGCTGGTCTAGTATTTACCAAATAACCTGTGAATAATGGTTCCTGTTTTATGGGCACCCAGCACAGTATAGCCTGTAAAGCCACAAAAGGAGTGAGCTTCAGGACTTCGAAGAGGATGCAGTTGAGCAGGAAGTGGAGAGATAACTTCAGCCTATGCAAGACCTCCTCTACTGGATTATAGACTTGCTGAACTGGTAGGTTCTGTCAACTGTGGCATAGGAGGCTTCCAATCCCAACTCACTGGGGTCCCCAAATTGAGTTCTATCAGCCAGTGGGAATATTTGAGGTCCTCCCTTCTAAGATGTGACTTGATTCAACTTCTCCTGACCCCCAACATTTTGTGTCTAAGTGCTATCTGTATGTCTTGCATTCTCCAACCATGTCAGACCCCCCATAATGTTGATCTCTGTCTTATCTGTCTTTTTTGTTGAGTCCATTACTTAATTCTTCCCTAAGCCTCTCTCCTGCACACTTTCTCTTACTCTTTCTCCAACTTCCCTCTTATATAAACAATTTGAAAAATATGGGGGTCTATCACCTGACAAATATATAGTACTCCCATCTCTCCCACCTCTGTCAGCACAGTCCTCTTGATGTTTTCCTTTTGTGTACACATTGTCGTCTCTGTCCCCCATTTCCAGCTGTCCTAACTTCCCATTTCCAACCTTATAAAAAAAGAATCAAGGCATCTACATAAGTACACCCATGCATTCAATACAAAACACCGTATTATCTTTTTGTATATTCATTTCTGCATGGATGTGCTAAGTGTGGCTCTCTTTCACTGAATGCCATCAACGTGCGTAGGCTTAAGCAACCCCATACTCACTTTCAAATTATGAAAAGAACCAAAAATAATAATCAATTCACACTCAAAACTTCACAATCTTCACATTTACAAAAACCCTCAGTAGTTTTAATTCACTTTACAAATTTACAGAGCACGAGCACTTGTCAGTATGTTCTCTGCAGCCCTTCACGTTCTCATACTCAGCACTTTTAACTGGTGCTGAACATATTGCATAAAGGTGCAGAGGTGCTCTTCTTCATTTGACCTTGTGTACACATGAATCTGAGGACTGTGAATGCCACCTTAATCACTGTTATACTGCTGTGCACTTACATTAAATTTCATTTCATTTATTTATACCTGGATAATTGTAGGAACAGAGCCTATTTTCAAAGAACCAGATTTATACAACAGGAACAATACACAGATTCAAAAAAGTCAGTTGAATACTCTAAAGTGTAGGCTTTTGCCACCTCAGTTGTTTATGGGTCTTAGGCTAAACTGTCAACATTTCTTCATTATGAAAGTCAGAGAAGTTAAGTTTAGCATGTTCATGGGGGACTGAGCGTGCTAAACTTAATGCCTGTTTCTGTGAAAGAGGAAACAATAAGAAAAAAAAACAATATTCTACACTAAAAGAGACAGCTGATGTGAATGTGAAGTATATGAGCAGCCAACATCATTTGTTGTTCACATTGAGGATGGAAGTTGCTGAGAAAAAAACAGAAGCATTTATTCAAGCTGAATATGTCTCATAATGACTGCACTGAATACAGTATAATGTGTTCATTATACCTCAGGCAGTGATGAAACCAAACAGGTGCCTAAAGAGACATACATATGTATGCTGTATAGAGCATTTCCATCAGAAGATGAGCAGTAGGTTAATTCAGGATATCATGACAGGCTGTCAGATGACCTGTTTCTCGAAGTAACTCATAATACATCAACAGTGGAAGTAGATACCACAGAATTTCCCAGGTATAAAAACATATGGAAATTTCTATATGATCAGGCAATTCAACAGACTAAAAATGTATCAGCCACAATGAATAATACTGAAATATGCTGCCATAATACTAACCCCCAGATTCAGAAATCTCTGCACGGAGTGCAGGAATAGTGCAAGAGCTGCTGCATGCAATATGGCTGACAAGCAATCCAGGAACGAGCTCCCGGGATGTGCACGAGCACTCCTACACTATTCCTGTATGGACACCACTGCTATATGCTAATTACCCCATTTGCTGGTGAAAACCATGCAAATGAGGTGAATTAGCAATCCAGGAAGCAGGCAGGCATCTGTGCAGGAATAGTGTAACCTGCAGAAATGTATTCAGTTACTAACCGAATACATTTCTGCAAATTACAAAATGGAGGCATGATAGCTTCAAAGAAATCATGTATTCAATGCAGTAGGCATGCCAATGGCCAAATATATGGCCAATGGCATGAGAAATAGTTGCAAAATTATAAAAAATAACTTTTGTTTTATTTATTTATTTATTTTTGCCGATTTCGGCCGTTTAAGCATAGGGCAGCGGTGCGCAAATGGGATCGGCCCGAAAATAAGAAAAAAAGCTGGAAATAAGGTTTTAACCCCAAATCAGCATTTTGCCACGATAGTCAATGTCATGCATAATACAACAATACCAGGGAATAGTGGTTGCTAAGGGGGAAGGCTCAGTGTGAGTGTGGGAACTATGAATTAGCATTCTGTTTTATGCAAATGAGGGGATTGATACTGAATCATAGATTTTCTCTCAGTGCTAGCTTATGCCCAACTGTGTAGGTGCAACAACACCATGGTATAAGTGTAAGAGGTAGATGACCTCATAAGGGGGGGTGTCATGCATGCTGTAAGCTTATTGGAGCCCTGTGGCCCATGTTTGCCCTTAGCTAAGCACAGCTAAGGAAGGGGGTGTGTCTGAGTCTCCCTAGCAGTGTTTATACTGCCTAAACAGGAAATAGCAGATCTGTTCACATCTGAGCACTGGGTATGTGCGGCGCACCTCGGGTCTTAAACGGTAAGGCAATGGGAAGGGAAAACAGCAGTAGAAAGGCAATCAAGAATAACTAGCATAGCTGGCAGGTGAAATGTATCAGAATCAGCCAATTACACAGGCAGCAGCCCAGCTCAGTACACTACTATAAACTATGCAAACACCTTTCACTCTGTTTTTCCCATAAACTCTACACCACTGGTGTACACAGACAGGTACATTTTACCTGACAAAACTAACAAAATGTTAGGGGCTGCTGTTGCTGTCATACATCAATATGTGGTAGAGGCTAAGGGTGGTGAGGATGTGACGACCAACCCACAGTGAGGAGAAGAGTGTACAGACCCAGGGTAACCTACCAGGAGCTACATGAGCTGGAGATAGTGGAGCCCTATAGGGTGGACAGGGACATTCTACAGCAAACTGTTGAGCTGTGCCGGCCACGCCTCACACACAAAACCAACAGAGGGGAACCCATCCCAGTGGATACCAAGGTATGTGTAGGCTTAAGAATACTAGTCACAGGTACCTTCCAAAGGCCAACTGGGGATATCATGGGGCTCTCACAGGCATCAGCATCCAGGGTATTCCACCAGGTCCTGGATGCCATGTCAGCACATGCCGGTGAGCACATATATTTCCTCAATACCCATGAGGTGTTGACCACCAATATGCTTCTCTTCCACCAAATAGCAGATTACCCTGAGGTAGTGGGTGCTATAGACTGCATGCGTATACACATCAAAGCACCATCTGGAGAGTGGGGTAGGGTCTACATAAACCCCAAGGGCTTCCCCTCCATCAACTGCCAGGTCATGTGCGATGCCCAGGACATTATCTTGCATGTGTGTGCTGGCAACCCTGGAAGCTATCACGACTCCCACATCTGGCATATGACACAGCTGTACCAGTCATTTGCCAGTGGGAACATCGCATATGGCCACCTAGTGGGATGGATGCTGGTTAAGCACTGGAGCCATGGCTGATGACACCCATCAGAAATGCACACACACCTGAAAAAAAACTTCATAATAAGGCACACGCACAAACCAGAATCATAACAGAGCATGTGTTTGGGATACTCAAGTCACGGTTCTGCTGCCTAGACATATCCAGTGGAGCCTTGCAGTACTTTCCAGCTACATGTACACAAATGTTCATAGTATGTGCCATGCTACACAATATGATCCTGCGGAAACAGCTGCAGCAGGAACAGCATGGGGCAAGGCCACACCCCCCCCCACCGTTGCCAAGGTCATCACAGGCACAGAGGGACTAGGAGTAGGAACAACCTGAGCCTGCCCATGTAGGCAGAAGGAGGCATGCCCAGTATGCCCAGGCTTTGGTAAAGAGGCAATGCATAGCACATACACTGACACGGTAGGGACCTGGGGAATGACACCTCACTCTGACTCACACATACAGTAAATGGGATGCCAAACATGGCACTACCTGTGCTTTACCATGCATAGGGAGTGTACTACGTGCATCCAACATAGTTAGCCCTCCAGCACCATCCTCAATACTGGCACAGCCACAAGGTAAGTCACTCTTCCTATCAATTGCTGAATGGAGTAGTATGTTTTGATAGTTCTATCTATGGTATGGATGTGAGCATGCAAGGGAATTGGGTGGCTGAATGGGATAGCAGCAGATAGTGGACACCTATATGGGTTTCATGAAATCCATAACAAATACTGGTATCAACATACTAGGCAGTACTAGACAAGGTGACAAATTCCACTGCAGTACATGTGGTGGCCCAAATGTGTGTCCATAGGACACACACATGCATGTCAGTGAGGCTCACATACCCAACACCAGCCTCAGCCAGCAGGACAGGTGTAGATAACCATAAAGAAAGGCTGGGCTAAGGCCTCCAATTGACAGAAATGGTGAACAGCCCCCTTTCAGACCTACACAGCCAGACTACAACAGGTCTGGCAGTTGTATGTTAGCTCTGAAGGGCAAGAAGTCTGAAACTGAAATGTAGGTCAATAAAACCTAAGATTTGTACTCTACTGATATGCCTCCAGTCTGCATGATAGGTCAGAATACAAAATGAAATGGAAGCCAACAGATAACCTTTTATACCAATACAGTCATTGCAACTGTTTAAAGTTGCCAGGTGTGCCCTCCCTCCACAATCCTATGTAGAAATGCAGTAACATGTACGTGTGGGTTTAATAACAGTGAAGCACAGATTACCTGAACTGGCCCAATTTACAGGCTAGATTGTTGCATGTGTACAATATGCAGGGGTCTGTGTGTTAGGTTGTTGTGTGTTCAATATTGTCTGGAAGTGGTCAGCATGTAGGCATGGAGGGTTGTGTCTCGGTGGCCTATGGCCAGTACTGTTGATGACAGGGCCATGTTCCAACAACTGCAGTGCCAACCACAATGTTTTTCAGCAATACCCATGTCAGCAGTCATCTATGCTCACTGTCCAGATGTCAATATCTGCCACTGTCTGAAAGATGGACATGCCATGAATGTGGGCCCAGACATACACACAATACATATGTAGAAGTACCCTAGACAGAGTGCATAAAATGTAACTGTTAACTGCACACACCTTTGTAGTTGTACATACAGGTTAGCAGCACATTAGTTGTCTGTGTAGTATGGAATACTGATGTATTCTGACCAGTCACTGGCAGACCACAAAAGGCACAGTTATGAAGTAATGAGAGACTGCCTATGTCCCTGCACAATGCAGCATAAGGGGAATGCCCCAGGTATATCTGTGAGTCAGCTTCAAGAAGCTTCAATACCACACACGCACTCAGCTCACCCCACCATCAGCCACAGGTTTATCACAGGTCATATCCTTGCTGCTGGGAATGAGTACAGTATGACCCCCATTTCTGTATAGGAGTCCCCACAGAATGCAGCATGCTGAAGAAGTGTCCCATGCAGGTGTGTCCCTAGCTGTAAGCAGCACCCTGCCAGCATCCACACCAATGGATTAATATGGACAGGAACTATTCCCATTAACACCTCGCACACTTACCCTGTCACCCCAGGGGAATCCAGTGTCTCGCAGCCTGGGAATGTAGGAGTGACAGAATGCACTGGCCTGCTACAGATGGCCAGCATCACTACCAAATGGCCTACAGTCCTCTGTCAAAGGCCTGTGCCTCACCTGTAGTGCCAATGCATTTTATCTCATGGGGTCCCAACTAACAACATAACGTAGTCAACAGAACACAAATGCAAGGCCATGTTGACAAATCCCAGTAGCATGCCCACCATGTCCTACTGCATGAACTGTGGACCAACCCCTAAATACCGCTGGGATGAAGGGACAACTATAGGGATACTTCTCAGATATCGCTTGCATAATGTTAGGAAGAGGATAGAATAACAGTGGAGGAGTGTAGAAGCATGGACATCATGGAGTGTGTGAAGTCTGAAACTCTGATGTGTGCCCATACTACCCCTGCCTGCAAACCCAGTAATGGGTGGCTACAAACATGCTTGTAAACCACAATGTAAAGGGGAACTGACCAGATATATGATCCCTGCCTCAGGGTAACCTGGGTGAATCTGTGCAGCTGAGAGGTATGGCCACAGCAGGATACAGCCATTCTGTTACGTTGATATATGTACAAGAAGGGGATCCTCATCCACCACAGTATCAAGGTGCTGGACCATTTACACAGAACTATCAGCAAGTGTCTGCAGCTACCCCTCCAGAATGGCATGAGTGCGCAAGAATATGTAGGCTGCATACCACAATACTGGACACAGCTTCATTCATCTTGTATTTCCCAGGAAATCACTGTGAGCAAATAAGTATATCTGTCAGTAGTTGATAACATAATACATCACAGTGTAAAACAGTACGTATGTCTGAATATGTCTGCTAACACCAACCATGTAACACAAGCACCACAGACACAATAGTTACAGTACCCCACTATCTGTCGCCCATTGTGACTCCATATTGTCAACCTATCTACGGATATCCTGCAGAAACAGGTTGCTAGCTGTAGGTGTAGAACACCAAACCCTGGACTGGAGTACAACCTACCTGGAATGGATTCACACACTCAGTACAGAAGGTCATACTGGGCATGCTCCTACATTTAGAGAAATGAAGCCCATGTCTGACAACACAGTGGACTATACATATCTGTCAGTCGCAGATGTCTGTGCACACACACCACATTATACACCATTCATGCTTTGCACACACATTGGATAGGAATACTCACACATATCCAATGCCAACATACTATAATATGTCAAACATACACACACAGAGATGTGAGGAAGAGAGACAGACAGTGACAGAGAGATTTCCATCATAAGGCCTGTCCCACCAACCACACATCCAATTGGCCAATATCACATGACGTGCTGTCAATCACTGTAGACATTGCTTTTGGTAGCCCTCAGCCCTATAGTGTCTGTGATGCTTGTGATTACTGTGTAACAACTGTGTAACATGATAGTAAAAGTCTTTCGGCTTTTCCCAGTTAGGGGTTGCCATAGTGGAACTCTGGTCCACTCATGATTTTTCAGTGGATTTTTACTGTGCCGAGTTGCCAGCCCAACACCCAACCTTCAAAGAAGGCATGCCCATTCACACTCGCACCTACCTGCATGTCTTTAGCATCACTTGACCATGGGGAGGACATGCAGACTCCATACAGAAGGTGCTCCAGCCAAGAATCGAATGGGAGAACCTCTTGCTGTGAGGCGACAACGCTAACTGCTGCACCACCGCAGCCACTGTGTAACACAATAATACAAATCAGTATTCATCTAACATTTGTATACCCAGTCCTGTCAAATGTAAAGTTGTGTGTGACTGCGTGTGTGTGTTTCCAGAGGAATGGTTTACAGCCCATTCACACACACTGAGCTTCTCAATGCCCATGTTAGCACTCCTGCTGATTTCAGTCATATTGAAATAACCCTCTGAGCAAGTCTCAGCCCTATAAGCTGTGTGACACTTGCAAAATATGTGTAATACTGTAGTGTAAAAAACTAGTTACGTAGCAGTTTTAATACACATGGCAACTGTGTGTGTGTGTGTGTGTGTGTGTGTGTGTGTGTGTGTGTGTGTGTGTGTGTGTGTGTATATATGTGTGTGTGTGTGTGTGTGTGTGTGTGTGTGTGCGTGTGTGTGTGTGTGTGTGTGTGTGTGTGTGTGTGTGTGTGTGTGTGTGTGTGTGTGTGTGTGTGTGTGTGTGTGTGTGTGTGTGGAGATGAATGATTTTGAGGGCATTCACAGTCACTATACCTCCCATTGCTCTACTTTAGCATGCCTGCTGATGTCAGTCACCTTGAAATAACCCTTTTGACAAGTGCCAGCCCCATAAGCTCTGTGGCGCTTGTGATAACTGCGTAATGCTATAGGGTAGTATACTATTTAGGTAGAAGTTCTAATCCCAGACATGGCAACTATGAAATTATGTGTGTTTGTGTGAGAGAGAGTATGTGTCTTTGATGATACCTGATTTTATGAATATTGACACTTACTACTCTCTCCTTATCCCTCCTTTAGCACTGCTGCCAATGATAGTCACCTTCAAAGATACCTGTGGAGAGCTCTTCAACATATAAGCTCTGTGGCACTTCTGATAACTGTGTAATACTATAATGTAGCATGCTAGTTAGATAGGAGTTCTAATCCCCACCATGGCAACTGTGAAACTGTGTGTATTTGTGTGAGAGAGTGTGTGTGTGTCTTTGATGATACCTGATTTTATGGACATTGACACATACTACTCTCCCCTTACCCCCTCCTTTAGCACTGCTGCTGTTGTTAATCACCTTCAAAGATACCTTGGCACAGCTCTCCAACATGTAAGCTCCATGGTGTGTGCCATAGATGCAGAACAATGTAGTAGTAGTAACTACATAGGTATGCGTTTGAATCTCATCCATGGCAAGTGTTTGTGTGTGTACATATGTATGTCTGTACCTCAAAGATTTTGGCCCCATTTACACCCAGTACACATCTCAGAGCCTGACTTTAGCAATCCTGCATATATCAACCAACTTCAAAGTACCTGTTGCCAACCATAAACCATGTAAGGTCAGTGGTGCATGTGGTAAATGCGTAACCATAATGGTCAGGAAAGATTTTTAGATAGAGGTTTGAACCTCACCCCTGGTAAATGTGTGTATAGGGTAAAATTATTTTGGGATCTCTCACCCACTACATCACCCAATGCCAGTATTTACAAGGGCTGGTGATGTTCCTCACCTTAGAAGTACCTTGGGACAACATCAATCCTATAAGTTTCATGGCACGTGCGATAAATGCAATGCACTATAGTAGCAATACATAGTTCGGTAGGGGGTTGAATTTCAGTACTGGCAAGTGTGTGTGTGTGTCTGTCATCAGTAATCTGTGTGGAGGTTGCTGTAATTGTATAAAACAGGATCCATTGTGGGGACGGTTTGCTAAATTATTAAGTTGAGGACCTAGCATATGTCACAAAGTCCACCTTACAAGGACAACAGATGTCAAGCACCAGGGATGTTGATGTAGACAATCCATAACCCTACATGTGACATTATGGATTGGTGAACAATACAGGCAACCCTTCTATTACTCACAGAACACTCTCCACCCACGCCTCCTACACAAACACACTTGGCTAGGCAACAACCACTATATTGGTAGTTCCCTGCATATTGCCTCACATATAGTAACCACTGTGTGATTGCAGTGGACTACATGCCTGTTGACCACAACAGTGCCACTGACATCAGAAAGTACTTTGATGTGTTACATCTCCTGACTGTGTGTTATCCAGCAAGTAAAAGGACACAGCACCCTGTTCCATCCTCTCAGTAGGCAAATAAATGTGTACAGTGGCCCTTTTGCTATGTTCCCCACTGGACACCTGCAACAACTGTAGAGTCTGCAAACGTAACCCAGAAAGGGAATACCATGCCTTATACACATGCCCTGTATGGACAGATGCCACTAACTCCACTGAATACCCATATCATGCTGTCAATGTAGGTGCAGGCATGACCTCAGTTCCATAGCCAGGTCTCACCAAATGAGGTCAGGAATGCTACATCATAAGATAACAATCTGTACACACACCATGCCCCAGAGACCTTAAGTACACTTCCCACACATCAAAGAACATGTGTGGAACATGTGCACAACCTAGACACTGCCCATGTTATGGAATATAGATCACATACATGGGAAGCAGTGCACATCAATGGCCACCCACAATAGTAACCCAGATGAGTGGATGGTGAATACAATACCCACCCCTGTGGACCACTCCAGGGACTACACCCCTGAGCCACACTGGGACTATTGTCATGTGGCCCAATGCCAAGGTCTTCCCTTGGCCTAGCCTTGTACAGCCTTCAGGCCCATTCACCTACTACACACCTGTGAAGCAATGAACTTGTGGATCTCAGTATTAGCAAGTGTGTGTGTGTGTGTGTGTGTGTGTGTGTGTGTGTGTGTGTGTGTGTGTGTGTGTGTGTGTGTGTGTGTGCGTGTGTGTGTGTGTGTGTGTGTGTGTGTGTGTGTGTGTGTGTGTGTGTGTGTGTAGATGAATGATTTGGCAGCCATTCACACTCACTGCACCTCCCATTGCCTGACTTTAGCACACCTGCTGATGTCAGTCACCTTGAAATAATGCTTTGCCCATGTTACAGCCTTATAAGCTTTGTGGCGCTTGCGATAACTGCGTAATACTGTAGTGTAACAATCCAGTTAGGTAGGAGTTCTAATCCTGATCCTGCCAACTGTGATAATGTGCATGTTTCTATGAGAGAGTGTGTGTGTGTCTTTGTTGACACCTGATTTTGTGGACATTCACACTCACTACACTTCCCTTACCCCTCCTTTAGCACTGCTGCTGATGTCACTCACCTTCAAAGATATCTTTGGACAGCTCTCCAACATGTAAGCTCTGTGGCGCGTGCAATAACTGCGTAACACTGTAATAGCAATATATAGTCAGGTAGGGGTTTGAAATTCAGTACTGGTAAATATGTGTTTTACTGGTAAATGTGTGTTTGTGTGTGTGCCATTAGTATCCTGTTGGGGTGATTGTGTAATGACAGGATCCATTGCAGTATGGGTTTTGCTAGATCATTATATTGAGGACCTAAATGTCCACATTACAAGGCCAACAGTTTACAAACACTGTAGAGGTTGTAGACAATCCAAAGCCATAAATGTGTACAAATAGACAACCATTATAATACCCACATACCACTCTCCATTCCCTCTCTCTCTCTCTCTCTCTCTCTCTCTCTCTCTCTCTCTCTCTCTCTCTCTCTCTCTCTCTCTCTCTCCCTCTCTCTCTCTCTCTCTCTCTCTCTCTCTCTCCCTCCCACTCTCTCATGTGTGGAAATGTACATCTTACATCTGGTTTGTGATCAGCTGATGGCCTGTGCACGAACTGGAGTCCCTACTTCCTAATTGCATGTGAACAGCTGTGGTATCATTCCTATAGCCAATTGCATGGAAACATACTCCTATAACTAAGCACTTCATGTGGGTGTTGACGCTTTTCCTTCACTGTGAGCAGGACTTCATGTGGGTGTCTGACAAACAACATCACAGGGGGTAGCTGGAAATACCTCTTACAACATACACTGTGGAGACAGGCCAACAAACTGGAGGGGGGTGTTCCAGACATGGGGAAAGAATGTAAGTATTGCTGTTCTACATTTCAAATAATGTTGGTTTAACAGGGTTTGTGTGGATATGGTTGTTCTACATGATTTAAAGTCTGGCATGACAGTGTTATGTAGTTGAGGAAACTCTCACCTTTAGGGCTATCTGCAGACAGGCCAGAGTTTTGAGTCTTAGATGTGGTGTGTTACTCACACATTTCCTATCTTTAGAAATGCAGTAGCATACTCTGACAATAGCAGTCAGTAGATGGTGACATCCATGTGTGTTACTGACTTCATATCCCTCAGAAGAGATATGTCACAACAGACCCTGTTACAGCAGGAATTTTCTCAGTTTATCACAGCAATATGTCAATATTGGCCCTGTGTTAGTGCCTCTGTCCCCCAAGTCTGTCACCCTTTGTCCATATGTCATGCAGTAAGAGGTGCATATCTACAGTATATCATTATTTACTGACATCATTCATGATAACAAGCTAGTGATATATCAGACTGCTAGACATGTTATGTAGAGTTGGTCTTATATTTGAGGACAAAACCTGGACATTCTGTTGTAGTCTGTACAGTAGTGAGGTCTGTGCACTTATGGTGATTGTTAACAGAATGTCAGTATTGTATAGCAGTGTATTGTGAATCTGTTACTTAGCCTGTGTACAGACTGTGGTAGATGTCAGTGTTCTTGGTCCTGTTCT
This sequence comes from Protopterus annectens, assembly GCF_019279795.1. NCBI lineage: Eukaryota > Metazoa > Chordata > Ceratodontiformes > Protopteridae > Protopterus > Protopterus annectens. The sequence goes on along the minus strand of NC_056730.1, from coordinate 1,061,892,085 downwards.
ATCTGACGTTGTGTGCTGCCCCAGTTTCTGGTACCCTATCAGCGTATATGTTTGTAGGGCCAGACTGAGACATGTCCTATGCCACAGTCAGGCATCAGACTACACTGTGAATTGGGCCAGTATATGTAGAGTTAGTGTGTGAGTGGCAAATATGAGGATGGTCTTGTTCATACAGTCCATATACTGTACTATTAATTAGGCTTACCATAATGTGACTGTCACTGTGTTGTGGTTGGTTGTGGGTAGGCACTTTCACACTGGTGTCTGTTACTCTGAGCTGTTACATGCCTGTAGTGCCTGCTATATTTGCAAATACATGTGTATTCCCCCATAGGAAACTTGGGTCAGTGTTCTGGCAGTCTGCCTGTAGTTTATACAGTGCTTTGTGACATGCCTAGCAGCTCAGTGTATTTACCTAGTGTGATGTTATGTCCAGATATTTGTAAGATATACTGTTGCCTGGCCACCATATGTGTTGTGTATTTCTGAAAAAGCAGTGGGATGCTGTGAAGGTGTATGTCGCTAACTAGTGGGAAGTGTGTGGGCTTGGGACCTCTGCTCCGTTGGTTAATATGTGTTAGGACAGACAGGAGGGTGTGAATGCATCAACTGTGTGAGCTTATCTATTCCAGTATTTGTGTGATATCCCCATTTTCATGGCTGTAAACATCTGTCAGGCTTGGTCCACATCTTGCACTAAGGAGTTCTGTGTATACCTCTGGACTGACCAGATTGTTTCAGACTGTCAGCATTTATTGGTCATATTTCTGCTGTATTCCACAAGATCATTACAGTGATTTGTGTGGGACTTCACTATGATGATTTTTATGATGTCTGTCAGTAACTGATGGCCTACATGTCAGTATCAGAAGTGACTTCCTACACAACATGTCTGTTGACACAACCCCTGTTACTATAGCTACATTCTACATTTATACCTGCAAAACTTACATTACATTCCCTTGTACTAACAGGTTGTGACTTATGGTGCTGAGGTATGACTCCACTATGTTATGGGCATCTGTGATATATACATACATAAATATATATATATATATATATATATATATATATATATATGTATGTGTGTGTGTATACAACTATATATATATATATATATATATATATATATATATATCCATATCCTTAAGTGTAAACATGAGTGTTGCATATACCTTCTCAGATGTACCCCACCATATTTATCTGACGTGTATATTTAGATATAAAAACATGACAAACAATTTTAGTAGTCAAAGCAGCTCTTCACTACTATTCAGTATGTGTACTGAATGATATATTTGAAAAAACAACAGACATTTTCACAGCTCAGATGGTTTAGTGGTTAACTGCTGTGACTATAGTGTATAGGGTCCTGGGTTCAAGGACTGTTTATTTTCTTGCTAGGCAGAACAAGGACTGTTGGATACAGAATGGTTAAGGCAGTTTTGAGCAGCTTTAAGCAGGTTTGTGCAGGTTTGCACAATGGTAAGCATTGCTAATGTAGGGTTAAATGAAAAGGCACTTACACCGTGTAGCCTTCGCTTACCAGTCCACAAATGTGCTTAGCATTTACATTTAAGCATTGCTTAAACCTGCTAAGCATAGCTCAGCCCTAGTAACCAGTGATCACATTCCAGTCTGATAAAATGGCAGGGTAATGACATCTTTAATAAGTGTATTTAATTCCAGGTACATAACATGCTTCTATGTGCTGTCATTACAGTAGCAATGGGTGTGAGTATACTGTATGGGACACCTAAGTATATATGGCTAATACAACAATCTTTTCTCTTTGCATGAGTTTCATACATGGGTAGTATCCCAGGTTATATGCAGTCAAACTTGCATGTATTGTATCTTTGTGTTACTACTTTTAACAGTGCTTTTCCAAGTAAGAGTAGATTCCAGATTGTAGTACTGGAACCATACAACCCTGTATGCAAAGCATACACCACTGTATGCAAAGCTGGACTCTGAGTACTGACTAGTAATGGCATACCTATCAGTGTCAGATGTTTATCTGTCAAAACATTCATCCTAATGCATAACCTGTTGGCTAGCTAATTTCTGTATGTCCTCTGTACAGATGTGCAGATGTCAGGTATCCATCTTGGCTGTTTACAGGCAATCTATGATTGACTGACACTGACATGTCTGCCCAGCTGTGTTATGTATGCCACAGCTAGGAAACCCCACCCTGTATGCACCACATGCCATGGATACCTCAACCAGACTACCACAGTCAACAGAACATGCTTGGGTACAGGTCTCTAACCCAGACACTAGCCATGTGATGTAATATATGTTGCATACATGTCAACTGGAACACCTAACTGGCCCTCTGCAAGAGAAAACCAGATGATTGGATGCTGAATTTAACTGTCACCCTGGGGATTACTCAAGTGGCATTGGTTGATAGATGGCCTGCTGACAAATGTCAGGTGGCATGATACCAGTGTACCCACATGCCCTACTCTTCTCATCTCTCCATGGACATTAGCCTGGTACACACCTAGGAACACCTGCACCTATGGACCCCAGTACTGACAAATGTGTCAGTGTGCATTACTAAGAATAACAGTGTCTGTGTGTTTGTAAACTTGTAGTTGACAATACTCTGAGGCCCTTCTCACCCACTACACCCCCTATTACCATACTTAAAAATGGCTGCTGCTCTAATTGATGTTAAATATACCTAGTTACACTCTTCACCCTATGGGATACCTGGAGCTTGCAGTACCAGCATAACACTGTTCTACAAATGGGTAGATATGTGTGGGTTACCCTCTGAGTCCTGGGATACCTGGAGCTTGCAGTACCAGCATAACACTGTTCTACAAATGGGTAGATAGGTGTGGGTTACCCTCTGAGTCCTGGCAAGTGTGTGTGTGTGTGTGTGTGTGTGTGTGTGTGTGTGTGTGTGTGTGTGTGTGTGTGTGTGTGTGTGTGTGTGTGTGTGTGTGTGTGTGTGTGTGTGTGTGCATATTTGTAGGAGACAGCATTCTGAGGCCACATTCTCCAAATACAATAAACCTTGCCATACATTATAAGGGATAGTGATGCTGCTGACATTAGGAGAGCCATGACAAACCCTCACCCTGCTATCCTTGTGGCATGTGCAATACATGCATAGCCCTGATGTAGCACTGATTAGATAGACAAGGGGTTGTATTGCAGTCCTGGTCAATGTGTGATTGTGAGTATGTCAGAGCATTATCATGGGTTTCAGTGAGTACAATATTCAATGTGGGGTGTGGGTGCTCGGTATACTATCTTTACACCATGATACCCCCAGTACATGTCCCAAGGTCCACTGTATGAGGACCGCTGTCACCATCAACCATACAGGTAACTTATTACACTATCCAGCCCAATGATGCATGTTCTGTGTGCAAAATCTCTGTAAAAGAATGGACTCACTGACAAGGTAGTTAGCACTGCTAAACCTAAGTCTGTCAAATGTGTCTATGACTGTATGTGTCAATGTGTATATGACAGTATGTCATACTATGTATTGTTCATTAACAATCAGTACATTCCCCATTACCATACTCTACAAGGTCTGGTGATGTCTTTCACTTAACAGGAAACTCAGGACACACCTCACCCTAAAAGCTCTGTGGTGTGTGCAATTAAAGCCAAACACATTAGTAGCAATAAGTACCTAGGTAGGGGTTCTTTTCTCAGTGTTGCCAAGTAAATGTGTGTGTATGTGAAGGGATCTACTTCAGTTTGCAGAAAATATATGTCCCAGGAGATCATTTGTCTGAGAACTAACTGGCTAAAGGTAACATTTCAAAGCAATCATCTTGTGGAAATACACTCAAGTAAAACTAGTAGTGGATGTGTAAATGCCCTCTTCCCCACTGTACAGCAATTCAGGGGTTGGTATATATACATGGGTGTGGTTGTTGTGGCCACAGCCACCCACATTGGGGTTATTCTTGTGGGTATCCCCCCGCTTAGTGTGCTGTTATACTGTACAGTTTATGTTAACAGGTTAAGTAGTTGTTAGTCACACTATGTGTGGTTCTATGCCACCCCACACACCAGCACACCTATGTTTACCAACTCCAGGATTGCACTACATTGGGGAAGAGGGCATATACCCTGCCAGTACCATTGTCAATGACATTAAACTGGTGAACTGATTATTTCCTGATGTGATGTTTTGGCAATTTGGTCTGGGTGGAATTACATAGGCCAAAATAAGTTCCCTGCAAAATTAAGTACATCCATGTGAACAGTATTCTCTGTGTATTGCATCAACACCAAAGCGTGTGTGTGTGTTTGTGTGTGTGTGTGTGTGTGTGTGTGTGTGTGTGTGTGTGTGTGTGTGTGTGTGTGTGTGTGTGTGTGTGTTATTCACGGACATTTTGTATGTGCCACCCAGTACACTTACAATTGTCCACTGTAGAAGAGCTGCTGACATCAGCCACCATGCACTCACATGTATACACCCCTCAGATCTATCAGCCATGTGGCACATGCAGTAACTGTTATACAGACCTGTTACCTGTGTTTAGCTGTATCCGGGATATGACACAATGTGTCACCATAGTGCTACACCCCTTGTAGGACAAGACAGCAGACCAACATCCTGCTGACACATAGACACCTATAACACAAACAGAATACATTATTGAGACCACAATCAGTCAGTGTTAATAACAGCTATAATGCATCATGGCTGGACAGCTACACACCCTGACATGTAAGCATTAATCATTCCAGCTGAAAACATGTTAAACAGCATTACATTGCCAAACCTTAGGACATTCACCCTGTGCATCCGAACCTCTCAGCATGTCCCTGCATCGGGTCTATATTATATCATCGAATGCTTAAAAAAGCGAACACTGATTGATCGACCTAATTTAAGCAAACGCTTACAATCTCAAACTGTCAGATCAGTGATTTTTTTCCCAGGGAAAAAATTGCTGATCCAAAACACATACACACAACACAAGCACACCAAACAAACCGAAATCCACACACATACACCTAAAATCTGATACCTAACCCTACACTAAACTATGCACACACCACTAACTACCCACTTACCTTAAGCCAAACCCTAACCCTAAGGTCCATCACTATCGCACACTCACCTCACTCGCTCCCTAACCCTAACTCACTTAAATCCACCCTAACCCTCATGTCCACTCAATCGCACACACACACCTAACCCGAGCCCTAACCCTAACTCACCTAAATCACCCTAACACTCACATCCACACAATCGCACACTTACCTGAATCTGACCAGTAACTTTCCACCATAACACTGAAAATACCGAAGCAACAGAAACGGGCAACCAAATTCTTTCCCTAGGAAAAAATTTGAGTTTCTGCTGCTTCGATATTTTGCAGTTTTGCGAAAATAAGTTCGATCAATCAGCGTTCGCTTTTTTAAGCATTCGAGGATATAATATAGACCCCCTGCATCAATGGTATGAATGACAGGGATGTGGCACAGGTATCATCATATGCACAGGGTGTGTTGCGGGTTTGCCAGAGGCCTAGGCTGAGCCATTTTGTTGACATCATGTATGTGGGTTAGGGGGTTCTTTATTAAATGGGCTGTGCAGATGAGGTGTGCATAGGTATGGAGGTGCCCTAGCTGTGTAGGTGAAGTTTGTGTGTATGTATGCACACATGTCTGCTATGTGGCTGCCCTATACAGGGGTTTGTTGCACAGCTGCAGACTGTACATGACAGGGTGTACAGTTCACTGTCTCTGGCCATGGATACAGGAACTGTGCCTGCCAGGGGTTTCACAGGCACTACCAGGCAGCGGTCCAGATATGGTACTCTCCCCTGATGATGACAATTGTCCACTGGATCTGCATCCCTGTTGGGACCGGCCAGGCCATGTGCACATGGCCTGCTGTGTTGTGGTGTGGACAGCACTGGTGCTGGTACTGCCACTACAGGAGCGGACCATGACTTGTTTCACATCCACTTAGACCTGCACCTGTTGGTGTTGCTGACCAACATCCACGTAGCCACTGCCCTACTCCCATCACATGCTCTACCACAGACACCACACTGTCAAGGATTCCCACCATCTCACCCAACTATCTACCCAGGACCTCTGCAAAATAACGGTGGGCACCTGCAAGATCACGGATGTTGTCAAGTACAGCAGAATGAGCAGCCCTCTGGAACCTCAGACTCTGTCTGGTGTAACGTTCCATATGTGCCTGTGCCTCCATGATGGCCCAAAACATGTGTCTGGTGACACCTGCTGTGGCACTTCTGCCAGGGCATGATGGTCAACAGGCCTCCTATGAGCACCCCTGTACATCTGCCTCTGTGGTACCTCACCGATCATCAGCTATGGCTGTTGTGAACAGACACACTTGCCATAGTCCACACACTGTCTTGTCCCATGCCACCACCCGGCAACTGCCCCTCATCTATGGCCACTGGTGATGGGGTATGTATGGGCATTGAGAATTTGTGCAGGGATGGGATGGATAAAAGTGGGATGGCACAGCTTCAGCCCCTGACAACTCTGCCTGTGCCTCACCATTCCTATCATCATTGTCAGAGTCTGTATGGACACTAACATCAGTTTTTCTGCAGGAGGGACCCTAACCCACCTCGCCACCTGTGAGGGTCAAACAAAAAATGTAATTTAAGACCTGTACATTATGGTTTACCTCTATACACATACACACACACACACACACACACACACACACACACACACACACACACACACACACTTACAGGTGAGGTGGCACAAAGATATTACACAGACCTCTCATTACCCAACAGTCAACATGCATTACATATGGCACTCAACAGCATGCACTGCAGCCATACTCAATCCTTGTTACCAACATTATACAGCTCAGTGATGCATGAGTTGTGTTAGTAGGTGATGCCCTTTCCCTGGTACACACTGCACCCATGTACACAGTATTGCTGTGCACCTGTACAGCACACTGGCATGTACTGTGCAGCATACCTCACGAGTGTACACACCATTGCTGAATGTGTATATGTATGGCAGTTATGTTTGCTCTGTTGCTCACAGCCCCTATGTGTTTGTCTAACACATACCTGGGATGATATGAGGACTGATGTCAATAGTTAATGCCTGACCTATTATTTGCAGATCTCATCATCAACAGTGCATGTATCAGCAATAAAATCTGAATACACTGACAACCTTCAAAACTTAATGTGGACATGAAGAGTGTACACACCCTGGTGACATGCCAGCATCTTCCATGATATGCAATGGGGCCACAATACTGCATATGTTAACATTACACACACCCCTGATACATGACATATGACCTGTGCAATCCAATGTAGTATCAAACAAATGTGTTAGATGTGCAGATGCTGAATGGGATGCATACAATATGTGGGTTGCATAAGTGTCCACACCCTTAACACAATGGTTTGTTGCAGCACCTGTTAAGTGAACTACAGCAGTCACTATTCCTGGAAGGGGTATACTAGCATGGCCCATCTTCACTTGCCATTATTTGGTCACTCTGTCCTACAAATGTCCTCCAACTCTGCCAGATTGCAAGGTCAGCTCATATGCACAGCCCTTGGAGGTCACACAGTGCCTTCACTATTGCTGTGAAGTCAGGGTTATGTCTTTCACAATTCATGACCTTGACTGTGTTCAGATACAGCCACTCTTAGCTAGCTTTGGATGTATGCTTCAGTTCACTGTTGTGTTTCAGGATGACACCTCCCCCCATCTTCAGCCTTATTGCAGATGCTTGACAACTACGGGCCACACATGAGTGTTATTAACAGCAAACCTAAAGGTGTACACTGGCACCAATAACATAAAACTCTCAAAACCCAAATAAATTAAAATAAAACACAAAACTGAAACCTCTAGGCTGAAAAATAAAATGTAGCAGTCACAGGAATGATGTCCAAAACCTTTAATGGTGCTTCCTGGTACCTCGGCTCAAAAGCCTTCAAGGGAATAATTTTTACACCATATCAGAACATCTTATATATGCAAACTTCCACAATTGAAAGGCCAGCTATTGCATTATTATTCAATTTCAAGTGCCATTAAATAATTAGCTAAGAACTGCAACATTAACCCTTCAAAAACAGAACTATATGTAGCACCCCATACATAATAAATACATGACAAATTATATGTGAAAAAATATATGAAATATGTATAAAAATATATGTATGAAAACTTTCTAACCAAAAATCATATCCCTACAATAATATATGCTTTAAACCTTCATGACCACAACTTTATGCACTAACAAGTGAAAATATATGTTATATATAACTTAAATGTATATATTAATGAAAGTTAGTGTTCAACTCTTGATTCAAACTCTTAGGATTTAATGTACCAAAATTAATGATCAACTTTGTTTCTAATTTCAATAAACTAATTAAAAAATCCTTCCCCTGTTTGTTGAGAGGTTTGGCCAAAATGCTGGCACCAGCAAGGTAAAAATGGGGATGGTGGCCCTGAGGTGGAGTGAGGTGTTGCTTGTGCACCACATGTATCTTTATGAATACTGTCTGTAGGTTTCAGCCTTGGTTTCATGACACCATTACACATTACAACACATGCCTTTGGGAGACCTAATGTTATGCATATGCTACCTGTAGAGAGCCCTGTATGATGTTTCCTGTGGAACAACTCTTCCATCTGATTACCCTAACCCATAGGCCAGACTTATGCAGATTCCAGGCAATTGTCGACACAGGTTCTGCACAGGCAGTACTTGCTAGACATTTCTGCAAGTCCCTCAGTGTTGCTGCATGTTTCTGGGCAGCCTCCATGACCAGTTTGCAATGTGTTGTCATCTGTTTTGAATGGCCATCTGTTAATTTTCTACATTAATGTTGTCCCATACATGACTGTCTGCACTGTTTGCCATGGTATATGCAATGGTGAGGTAAGGCTACTTTTCCCTCTCCTGAGTGCTACCTTTCAGACATGGGATCCATTTCATGGTTTGCAAGATGTGTGCCAGCCACAGCTGCCTCGGATGCAGGTGAGTGGGCAAATGTAATGGACATACTTCTTGGACAGCAGACCATTACTTGGTGTGACACTGAGGCCCTGTACTTGGAAGGTGTGTACTCAAGAAGAGTGAATGCTGTCAGTACCTCACAAGCTGCTTCCACAATATGTTATTTGGAGTGTGTGCACACATATGCTTCCAGTGTTTATTAAGGTATGTATTCCCCATATTTGTTGTCCTAACATAGGATTCCATATTACACATTCATTGCTCATGTTAGGATCAAGTTACAGGTTGTAAAAGGTGTGGAATGTGGTATTGCGGTGTGCCATTGTTTAGATCAGGAACAGTTGCCATTGTAATAGTGGCGTATACACTGTTTTAGCCATTGTATAAGGGCAATGTTTCTGACATGTTCCTACTGTAGGCCATTGTCCCACCATTATGTTCATCTCTGTCCATACATCTTGCACTGACAGGTTGTTAGGTATACTGCAGGACTCTTACATACCCATCAGATATGCCACCAAGGTGACCACTGTGATGCAGTGCAGTTAACAGCAACAATAAGTGAACATGTACAGTATGCATTATGGGTAGGTGTGTTAAATGTGTGCACGGCAAGTAGCATGGCCAGTGTATTGGCAAACCTGAACAAAATAACTCCATACACACCAGCTACAGGCTGCTGTCCCAGTTGTATACCAGAGGGACATAAATAGTTGTATGAGAGATGTAATGTCAGTGGCCACACCTGTGGCATTGGTACAGGGTGGGAGCAGCATTTCAGCACATCAACAATACAAACCCACAATACTAGAGATTATGCACATCTATCATTACTACACTGCAGCAACAGACTATCTTATCTGATATATGCATGTAGATACTTTACAGATGAAAATAGATAAGCAACAGTGGTCTACTAATGTGCCCAGGGGCCTTACCTGCACATTCCTCGTCCATAGTGTGGGTGGCACCCACTTCCACAATCCTGTCTACAGCTTGCTGGCTTGGCTGGTGGGCAGGTGGCCTAAGGCTGATGAGGAGCATTTCAGCATGTGTCTGTGAGGGCTGGATGGCATGACCCCCACCTGTGGCTAGCTGGTTTCTCCTAAATGCAATGGCACACCGACGGGTGTGGCAGATCAGATCAGTGCAGTGATGCCGCACCTGTTCATAATTGCGGTTGTTCAGGCCATCATTTACCCTATGAATGAGCTCATTCCACAGGGCAGTCCTCTCCTGCAGATCCTGGACCCTGCACCCGAAGAGGATGGCATGATGGACTATGAGGAACTGGATTATAGCATAATTTTCCAGGAGTGCATATGTGAGAAGGCATTCCCGGGACATTGTACCTGGAAGACATAAACAGGAAAAAAGGTCAGAGGACCTCATATAGTTGTCCACGTGCACATCAACAGTGGGTATTACTTGCAAATAATCCAGACTATACCATAACACTGTAAGCTATTATGGCTTGTACATCTTGCATTACACTCCTGACTTTGACCTGTCCAGTTCCCCCAGTGTTGGACACTTAATGGCATAATCCACTACACACCATTCATTTCTGTGTAGAGTGATGACAGTGGCCATCTTCCATGTGGATGGTGGCATGAGTGTGTTTGACTGTAGTGTGTGATGGGACTGTGAGCACATGTCTGTCTTCATGTAGGAGGAAAACTGTGATGTTCTCATGCCCCATGAAGACTTGCCATTGTTGCCATCAGTCAGCATTATGTCCATGCTCAACATTGATGTGGGCAGGAGTGTGGGTGATGTGCATACCCCCCTGTCCTACTGTTGCGGACAGGGTGCCACTGTTCCCATCTATTCTGTCTGATGCAGGTTGCCTGTATCCACAGCATGTGTGCATGAGGTGTGCTTTACCCCCAGTACAGGTTGACTTGTGTTACTGGCTCTGAGACTGTGTACATATGTGTAGACATGGTTGCAGTTGGCCTTAGTGGTTTGCATATCTCTGATTTCTAGTCATTGTCAGACTTACAGGAGGTCACCTGTGAACCTACATGCTTGCTCAGATAGAGTTGCACTTGCTTCCAAGTTGTGGTCTGCACCTATCTGTCCCTGTACAGCCACTATAGCAATCTATTATGTGCTTTGTGTCTTGGTGGTGTCCACCAATGGGGATTACTCTATCATTGGTGGAGGATGGTTGTACAGGTAAGGTACTGCTGATTCCATATAGCTACAGTGGATATGAAGTGTACACACCCCTGTTACAATGCATGGTACTTGTGCAATTGGAACATGACCCCACAAAAGTGCATGTCAACACAATCCCCACCTGTGATGTGTCCTATAGCCTGCTCAGTTCAATAGGGGGGCATAACAACCTGTCCTGTGGAAACATACAGGTTCATAGGTGTGTACTAGGCTAATGACCCTGGAGCATTTACAAGCCTAGCCTATGGGATTACCCTGGCATCATGCCACCCGACCTTAGTTCCAAGTGCCTCTGTTGAGTAAAGCCACTGGAGTGATCCCTGTGGTGAATTTTCTATTTCCCATCCACTCATCAATATTTCTTTTGAAGAGGGCCAGTGAGGTGCTCTGCTTGACATGTATGGGAAGTCTGTTCCATAGCTTGGGCAGTCTCTGGGTTATGAACATATCCCTCCAGCATATGGAAAGTAATACTCAGTAGAGTAAGCCAGATGAATGTGTGTGCACACCCTTACACTTGTATGTTGTGTAAACACCTGCTGAGATGATTACAGCATCCATTTTTCTTTGATTATACTCTAACGCCATATCACATGTTTACTTGGATATGGTTGCTCACCTTCCATGAAACACCTTTGTTTCTTTTTCAATAAAATTGTACAGGTTATAGGTCACATTTGAGGTTGGAAATATTCAGACATGACTTCCTGTGGTCTCACTGGCATACAGCACACAGACCTGGCATTCCAAAAGGGTTGTGTACACTTTGATATCCAATGTATATGAGTGTTGATATAGCTGTTAGTGGTAGGCATGGATAGTGGGTCATAACACAGTTTTACACTTCTCTGATTACTACGTGATAAGCACGCCTACTGTAGTACCCATATCAGTGTCATGGCAATGCAACAATCAGAAGCAGTACACATTTTATTTTGATGTATGCAGTGACTGTGATATTACACACATGTGCAACATGTACATCCTATTTTCTGGACTGCTTGTGACCCATGTTATTACTTTTGTGCCTTTCAGCTGAACAAGCGCATACATACACATGCTCAAGGGATACCTGGTACACATTTGTGTTCTATGTCATTATGGCACACTGTATTTACAGTCTTGCAGCTCAATCATGCATCTCAACCTGTTATATCAGAACTTCTGGTCATTGGTCCACCTCACTGGGTGACACAAAGAAGTCAATTTTGATAACGTATCAATATAGCTGCCATAGCACAAGTATATGTGTAAGTGACTACAGATATCTGTCACAACTATGAACTTTATCCATAAGAACACTGTACAGTTGAATGTTATTAATTCAATATATCACATGCAGTTTAACACACACATCTGCAACAGTGATTTACTATTTACAATACAAACATGTAGAATACTCATATTCACAGGTAACATATGCATAAGGGCAACATCCCATTAACTGGCCTAGCAGTGGCATAGACATGACTGTTTGACAGACACTCTAGTGGTTGCCATATGTGAGCTGTCCTTTCCCAGGGTGTATCAGGCTCCTCATCTGTGACCCAAACTATCCACCTCTTAGAGCGTCACATGTGGACAAAGCCTAACATTAGGGGGGAATATGTAGGGACAAATCATAGATATGCCTCTTACACACCTATGAAGTTTGTGCATGATGCATTTCACATTACCATGCCTGTTCTGAAGGTGGTGGGGTCTGAAACTTGTGCCTGTCATGACTTCATTAATTCCACCTTCAGCTATTTGCCAGAGTAATATAGATGCTTGGAGGAACAAAACAAACATTATGATGGCTAAATCTTGACATTCTGTGCAGATCTGCACAGTTGACAGGTATGGCCCACTGCAGACAAAGCCAGATGTTATGTCCATAGCATTTGTTCAGCAGGACATCATTACAGCAAGTACTGATGGCACATATACATTTTTCATAGTCATCTATCCCATTTTTACAGACCAATTACTATATTCAATGACATGCTTACATGTTGCACATACCTGGTTTATCTTCAGGTTCCTTCTGTGTACAGGATGTCTTCCTGTTTCATAATTTGAGGTTTTTATTTATTTATTTATTTTGGGAGGGGTGTCTGTCCCTCTCTCTCTCTCTCCCCCACTACTGGGATCAAGCTTGTCTGAGTAGGTTGAAGTATGGCTTTTGTAGGTGATGCTCATGCTCAGATGATGGCCTCTGCACCAATTGCTGTTCCCCACTTGCTAATTGCATGCAGGCAGCTGTGTAGGTCTTCCAATAGCCAATGTCATAGCAACCCACTACTATAAATAACTACAACATGTGGGCATTGTCCCTTTACCTTTCCTGTATGGAAGACATCCTTCCTGTGTGTGGGTAGCAGTGTTACAGACAACAGGCAGCTATACCTCTTACAACAGGACTTGTGGATACAGGCCAACTACATGTTTGTATAAGGTTCGAGACCTAGGGACAGTGGTGAGTATTGCTCTTATATGCATTAAATACTGCTAGTTTTGCAGGGTTTGTGTGTACATACTTGTTTGCATGGAATGCAGTCTGTGTGCATAGCTCTTAACTGTGGGCCTATCCACATGTTGGCCAGAGAATTGGCTGTTATATTTTGTCTGTTCCCCACACAAGTCTTGTCCCTGACATATCAGTGGCATTCTCTCCGTTGATTGCTATCAATACATGGCAACATCAATTTGTGTTTCTGACTTCATATTCCTGATTAAGGGTATGTTGCAACCAATCTTGTAACACCAGCAACTTTCACAGTATATAACAGCAATATTTCAAATATGGCCCTGTGTTCAGCCTCTGTCCTCCACCTATATACCAGGCTTTGTCCAGATGTCATGCAGTAAGAGATTGATAGGCAATGATCTATCATTATTTAGTGATGACATTCCTGCTATCATTCCAGTGATGTTGTGGACTCCCATACAAGTTGTGGGGTAGAGTCCATATATATATGAGGGCTACAGCTGGATAAAACATGTGTGACCCTGTACAGTCTGGAAATCAGTGTATGGAGAACACTGTTATATGCCCTTGTAAGACATTTTATGGGGGAGGAGTATTAAATGCTTTAACCTAGGCTGTTACAACATGTGAGGGATATCAGTAATAAGAACCATTAAGGTATACGGCTGTACATTTTCATATGTTTCACCATGGGAACAGTGGTGGGATAGAGCTTACTGTCTTGCACACAGTTCTGCTTGTCAGTGTGATAGTGACATTTTAAGTTAAGCATTGTTATGTAATGGATACATTTACATTGTGACAACTGATACTTTTCCCCCTAGGGGGTTGAGTATAGAGTCTAATTGGAGGGTGTTGAACTACATCTGTAATTAAGTGTTGATTGATTCTTATCTTCAAGGCAAGTGTGTTTTTCACTGTTGTACTACTTGAAGGTTTTAGCCTAGACAGCAAAGTATGTTATGTTTTGCAGATTACTGTATCATATGCTTTCTTTGAGAGTTGCATTAATCAGTTATTATGTATTTCAAACACCTAAATGCTTTAGGAAATGGCATAAACAACTGAAATAGTACACAAATAAACATTTATATGTATGCAAACTGTGTGGTGTCATGTTCTTTGCATTGTGTGTGGGTATATGTTTCATGCTATAATTCCCATTTCTAGGAAAGAATCAGACACTGGCCATTTAAAAAGGTGGCAACTGTAGGAATAATGGCTGTGTGATATGGTGTGCACCCTCTATATATACTCTGTTTATATATATCTATAAACATTTATATGTATATATATATATATATATATATATATATATATATATATATATATATATATATATATATATATGTGTGTGTGTGTGTGTGTGTGTATATATATATATATATATATATATATATATATATATATATGTCATTAGAATGTTAAGTGCTTCCACATTGTACATTCCCTATGGTAGACTGACTGTTCTGCATATGTTAGTGAAATCATCCCAACATCTTACAGCTGAGATGGCTTACTGGTAACTTGTTGTGGCTATGTTGTGCAGGGTCCTGGGTTCAAGACTTGCAAGTGCTGGTTATTTTGTTGCAAGGCAGAACAGTTCAGCTGTGGAGGAAGGGATAATGGCAATAATTACAAGAGATCCCCAGTTTGGGCCCATTCACTCCCATTTACAGTGCCTTTGGTCAGATGTTTTGCAGTGAGAGATTCAAAGTGTCGATCTGATGTCTGAATGCACTACATATATATATATATATATATATATATATATATATATATATATATATATATATATATATATATATATATATATATATATATATAGAAAGAGAGATAGATAGATATGTAGACGTATGTCTACACACACACACACACACACACACACACACATATATATATATATATATATATATATATATATATATATATATATACATATACATATATAAATACATTTTCCCTACTGTTGAATGACTGTGCTGCATGATATGCTTGAGAAAACATCACACATATCTACAGCTCAAATGGTTTAGTGGTAACTTGCTCTGACTATGGTGTGCAAGGTCCTGGGGTCGAGACTTGCAAGGACTGATTATTTTGTTGCTTGGCAGGACAAGGGCTGTTGGATACAGAGTGATAAAGGCACTTTTAAGCAGTTGTAAGCAGATTTGCATGGGTTTGCGCGATGGTAAGCAATGCTAACTTCCGGTTAAATATACTTACAGCCTGAAAAGTGCTTAATCTGTGTAGGCATTTCTTAGCACCATGCAAACAGGCTTAATCCTGCTTACTACTGCTTAAAAGTGCTTACTCCTGCTTACCCCCATGCTAATTTCTTTAAAAGAAATGAAAAAAGGGGTGATATGAAAGTGGTGAAAGAGGGGGCACAAAGAGGGAAAGACAATAGGGAAAGTAGCTAGGGATGTGCGGTACGGGTATAGGGAAGGTCCATAGCTGTCCATTCCTTCTACAGCAACAGCTGTGCATATATACTGAATTTAGAGGTATATTTGGACACTCAAACCGCTGAGAGAGGGGTGAGAACAACAATAATGTGTTGTGAAGCCAATTAGACCAGATTACATGTGTCCAGTGGACACGTGTGCAAAATGGACAGCTATGTATGGGGTGAAATGTTTTTTTGGGAACAGATTGCCCTTTTTTTTTTTGTAAGGTGAGAGTGGGATGGGGATGGATACTGGGTATAATTGGGGAGGTAGGTTGGTTAGGAAGACAGACAAGACAACATACTGGGCCGGTATATGACACATGTGGGGAGTAAATACTTTGGACAGCGAGTGGTGTTTGGAAATTGCCCACGAGCCCCCAGATGGAAACAGTGGGACTGAGGTCCCCACCCATGGGCAGTCACCACTGCATCTTCACGGCCCCAAAGTTGGCTGTGCTGGGGGCTGAGCAGGAGGGGTAGGCTGACCTTTTAATTGCACCACATGGCCCTCAAGTTTGTGTAGCATATCTCCAAACTCCCTTCAGAGCTTGCTACACACCAATCCCCGGACCTGACTTCGGGTGACAGTATCCTGTCCACGCCTGCTCCCAGGTGGGGATGAGCCCCATCCCCTGAGGCAGTTCCACCCAAAGGTGGTGCAGGACCAGCAGACAAAGAGGTCCCAGGGTGGGTCACAGATGTGCTGGGGGGCCAGTGCCACTGCCAGATGAGGTGGGAGAGATGGGTCTGCTGGGACCAGCCTTCCCAAATGTGCTATGGTGTTGCAGTTTTAGAACATATGTGGGTTAGTAATAGTCAACACAATCCAGGATTAGTTATAAAAGCATGCATAGATATTCCCATTAACCCAAAACACCAGATTTGGAACAGTTGCATAGCAAACAGAACACATGCATATATGGAACCACAGTGTCCATTACAACAGCATGCAGGTTACATTGATAGCAACAGGCCACCAATAATAGTATTTCAATATGGAACATTAATAGAAACACATTTCAATATTTGTTGAACAATAGGACATATGTCCCAACAGTAGGTTTGGTGTAAACATACCCATTGATTTGTGTATTTGTTGCAGCTATGGTGGGGGGGTGAGATGTCAATTCACAACTTATATATCCTTGCAGTGGTCACAACTTTAATGATCATTGCTCTAATCTTTACTCTACAGGTATTATTACAATACCTTATGGCCTTGGTTTGGGCAGTGGTATGTTTGTACACAGTGTATAGTTCAACTGTCTTATAGCTAAATTCTACTTCTCTTACCTGGTAGACCTGTGGAGGGAATGTTTGTTTACACTACCTGGCTGTTTCTACACATATTCCCGGATTCCCAGTTGTAATTATGCACATACCTCTCAATCTCTTAATGCACAACATCTGGACAAAGCTTGACAAGATTGGGGGTACAAATAGAGACATATTTTGAATATTGCACTTATAAACTTTTAGAGAGTTGCCAGAGTAACATGATTTGTTTTAATATACATTTTCTGAAGGATTTGATGCCTGGCACTAAAATGTATGTCATTATTTGGTGACTACAATCCTGAGATCATCCCACTGATTTGCCAGGAAAAAAGAGGAACAGGCCAAAAATATGAGCCAAATATCTGGACATTCTGGGAAAATCTTTACAGTTGAGAGGTATGATTATGCATACAGCTTACTACCACTCCCAAGATTCGAACCATGGCTGTGTCTGCTAAAATACAACAATTTCTGTTTCATCAGCATGAGCCATTTAAACACCAGTGTCTATTACTTCAGTGTTTTCTTTCTAAATCTCTATTGGTTGTATAATCTGACCTTGTAATTACAACATACAGACATACAGACATTCCTAGACAAATGTTTATGTAGCACAGTGTGAGAAACAGTGGTTGACACAACAGTACTATTCTGATATCAGATGTTGATGAATGCTACATGTCAGGCCATACAATACCAGAGTAAACACTACCAGTCCAGGATTTAAAACTTTATTGCCAGGCAGTTACAGTTTTCTTATCTGAAAGACCTGTGGGGGGAATGTTTGTTAACATTACCTGACTGTTTCTACACATATTCCCAGATTCCTAGTTAATATTATGCACATACCTCTCAATCTCTTAATGCACACACTCTGAGCAAAGCTTGCAACATGGGGGTACAAATAGGGACATATTTTGAATATTGCTCTTATAAACTTGAAGAGTTGGTAGAGTAACATGATTTGTTTTGATATACATTTTCTGAGGGATTTGAGGTCTGAAAATCAAATGTATGTCATTATTTAGTGACTACAATTCTGAGATCATTCCAGTGATTTGCCAGGGAGACAGAGGAACAGGCCAAAATATGAGCTAATTATCTGGACATTCTGCGAAAATCTGTACAGTTGAGAGGTATGATTATGCATACAGCTTACTACCACTCCCAGGATTTGAACCATGGCTGTGTGTGCTAAAAATACAACAATTTGAGTTTCATCAGAGTGAGCTATTTAGAAACAGCTGTCTGTTCCTTCAGTGTTTTCTATCAAAGTCTCTCTTGGTTGTACAATCAGACCTTGTACTTACAACAGTCTTATACAGACATTCCTAGACATATTTTTTTATGTAGCACAGTGTGGGTAACAGTGGTTGACACATTACTATTCAGCGACTGCAACACTAAATCCCATAAATACCAGAGTAAACACAACCAGTCTAGGATTTAGAACTTTATTGCCAGGCAGTTACGGTTTTATTGAAATATCATTACGGTTTTATTGAAATATCACCTGTATGGGACTATACTGTCATATTGTCTGGTTTATTCAGTACAACCCATATACAGTTTTTATACTGCCATGTGACTTTATTACTTTATATTTATTTGGTATGACTACTACAAGCAGGATTTTAATTTTTTATTTTTTTACAAAATGTTACGTCCCTATCACTCAACCATTTCACCTTATTTGAAAACATATGATTCACATACAAAGACAGACCTATATAGACTCCTGTTTTAAATAAACCCAAGTAACAAACTTTGAAAACTTACTTAATTTGGGAGCACTAACTTCCTTATATAATATATAGTTCTTATCTACGCAATGCCTTAAGTTTTAAAATACATTTAATGGAGGCATACTCATTTAGCCCTGGCGGAATATGGGCTGACGTTCTTATTTGCCATAAAACGTCTTGCTCTTCTAAATAAAGCTGCCATGGATCACCCCTCAAATCATTTTTAACTTGTTGCAACACTACAAAGGTAAACTTATGGGCTGGATACTCAAGGATGTGTTTGGCTAATGCATTAGTGTTATCCCCTTTACTCATAGCATATTGATGCTCATAAATTCTTTGTCTTAACTTTCTTTCCATTTTTCCAATGTAATACGAGGGGCACTCTTCACACATAGCAGCATAAACCACTCCTTTAGATTCACAATTATACCTATCTTTTATGTAATAGTCCTTACCATTAATCTTTACTTTATCCTTTGATGTAACAAATTTACATTGTGGACACATGCCGCATTTTCTCAAGCCAACGGCTTTAGCATGTTTCTTATTCATCTCAAAAAGATTCTTCAAGTTTAAACCTCTTCTATAGGTGAAGCTTGGTTGTAAACCTATAGCTTTACTTTATGTATGATCTTCTAGGATTATAGCCCAATTTTTAATAAAAATGTCCTTCATTTTCTTATAATCTAAACTATAAGTAAAAAAAAATTAGGCTTAAATTCCTGTTTCCACCACATTTATTGCTGGTATCTACTTGAACCCTTATACCTTCACTAATTGTAGTCCCACCTAGTAGGGGTTTAAAGTATCCTGAATTCCTTTTGATACTTACTTCATGACTAATATCAATAACTAGCGTTTCTGTATACCCTCTTTTAAGAAACATTGTTTTAATTGTTTCACATTCCTCCAGGTAATAAAAAATTAGTTAGAACTTATAGGTGCGGTTCTAAAATATACGAAGCGTTTATGCATGTGTAGGGCTTGATTTTCTGATGTTGATGTTTACGTTTATATTTATATTTAGTTTGTCTGATATAGCCCTATAAGCATATAAATATGTTTAGGTAAGGCTATAGGTATCATTAAGATACTTAATAGTACTAGTGTTGGTTTAAAATTTCCTTGCATCAAAGTCGACATATTATATTTTAGATTTTACAGTAAATACGTGTTTTGTTTTGTTTTTTTTTTTATATTAAATATTCTACGTGTGCATATTAGATGATAGGATGTGTTATACATAATCATATATGTTTACAAGTATGTTTTAATCTATGTACAAGTTTTATATGTGATTTGTAGAAAATTTAAATTGTTATGAGAAAAATTTTTTTAACTAAATAAGTAGTGGTGACTCAATATAAAGTTAATTGAATAAATGTTTTAGTAATTATATAATTATTAATTTAATCATGGTATATACATATATATATATATATATATATATATATATATATATATATATATATATATATATATATATATATATATATATATATATATAGGAGGTTTTTATTATATAAAGTTGCCTGAGGAAGTTGGAGTATTGTCCCCTTTGAAAGTGCTTACAATTAAAGTTGTGTTTTATAAGTGGCTGGTGCAAGTGCATGTGTTGCTACTTCGGTGGTCGCCAAACAGTTATTGATATAAATACTTACACACTGCTGGGACATCACCCCTCTAAATTGTTTCTTGGACCCACTCATCCAAGAGCTCCCTCTTCCTCCGCTTCAAGTCAGCATAGTGGTGCCGGACCTGCTCACCAGTGTCCGGGGGATACCAGTGGCACTGGTGAGATCATGGGCAAGATGGTCCCAGGCTTCCGCTTTATCTTGAGAGCCCTAATACTGGTCCTGCAGCAGTCTCTCATCATGGTTATTTACCAGGAGTCCTACCATGACCTTGGACTCCTGTATGCCCCAGTGCTGCACCCGGAAGTGCATGCCCTCACCAACACCTGCCATATTGCCTACAGTGGGAAGCTGAAATCAGTTATGAGCTGTATTCTCACCTGTGGGGTTTAAATACGGCCAATTTCCTGCCCTTTGCTGTGACTGGACGGTTTTGAATATGCTGAGGTAAGCTAAGTTACGGGCAAACCTGCTTAGCTAAGCTTGGGAGTGCTTAAAGGGGGAGGTTCAACACTGCTTACCAATGGGCAAATCCACTTAGCTGGGCTACTCATTCCCTAGCAGTCATAATTACACACTGCTTACACCTGGTAAGCAGAGCTGTGCAATGCTTAGCATTGCTTATTTTTATTTTATAGACTATCAGCTGTATGGGCCAGATTCATCATTCATTACATATTATAAATTTGTTTACTGTCCCTGACATCCCCCAATGTGCTTTCATTACATTTATTCATGTGTGGCTAAACTGTATGGGACACTTGTGTTTATATGGGGGTTTCACAACTTTATTAAACTGACACCTCACATCTGGACCTACTAAACTACTCTGGTTAACAAATATATGTTATTTAGTAGCTAATTATAAAAAAAAAATATTTGTGTACTGCTTTCACATGTAAAATGCAAACTGGTTATAGTGGGGATTAAACCAGGAATGGCGGCTTGCAAAGCATACAATCTAACCACTACACTATTGCAGTACTGCTTAATTTGGATGTCTCTTGGTATTTAACTTCTTGTGCTTTTTAAGCTGGACTAAGCATAGCTAAGCAACGGGCACATCTGCACAGCTACACTTAAACTTTATTGCATTTATAAAAAAAAAAAAATTCTGTTGTGTTTTTTTATTTGTACCCTTCAGAATATCCCTGCTAATGCTGAACCTGTTATTCTATCATCTTTCTGCTTTGTGGTACGATTGTCCCTTTTGGCTTTGTCCACATTCCTTACACTGACGGGTTGGAAGTGTGCGCTATGTGCTTATGCTGTGTGTTATTCTATCAACGTTTGCCTTGGTATTATGGCTTTGACCAGATTTCTTATCCTGACAGTTTGGGGGGTTATGAGCATTCTTGCTCATTTTAAATTGCTGAAAGGCAATTCTGGAGTGCAGGTGGTATGTGTATTGTGAGAGCTCTGCTCTCAGACACACACCCTGTGCTTGTACACGGAACCATGCCCATTTTAGAGCACGGCAGTACGCCTTCATACATATGCATGGTGCGCTACCATGCTGAACAGGAATGGTCCATGCCATGCAGGAATAACTTATTCCTGCATGGCTGCTTGCTGAATCCAGGGGTAAGTGTTTTAGCATTGTGCCTGATAAAAAGATTTCTGCTAGAGAAGAGAATATTCAAAGCAGTATCATTTTGAAAGAATTGTAGAACACAAGCATACCTCTCAATTTCAGAGATATTCATTGGATGTCCTGAATTTTGCCTCATATTTTTGTTCTGTTCCTGATAAACTTTATGGTTTTCTGGTAAAACTGTGAGGATTGAAGTCACTAAATAATGACATACATTTGAGTTTCATACTTCATATCTTTCAGAAAATGCATACTTACACAAATCCTGTTACTCTAGCAACTTTCTATGTTTATAAGAGCATTATTTATAATCTGTCCATGTTTTGGGGCCTTTGTTCCCTAATTATTTAGGTTTTTGTCCAGATTTCTTGCACTAAGACATTGAGAGGTATGAAAGCAAGTGTTAATCACACAGTCATTCATTTTACAATTACCTATTTAATCCAGTCTGACCAGCGTCATATGCAAAGCCATGGAAAGAGTTATAATGGAATTAATCAGTCAGGAACCTCCAAACAGTGGACCCATCTTAGTTTAGATTAGTCAAGGGCAGGTCATGCTTACTCAGCCTACTGGATTTTTAAAAAGGTCACCAAAGCAATGGATGAAGGCAACATGGTAAACACCACATACCTTGACCTGGCCAAAGCTTTTGTCACAATTCACCACTCAGACATAGTAGAAAACTCAAATAAATTTGGAATAAACCAGTATGCCATCCATTGGATTGCCAACTAGTTCACAGATAGGACACAGATAATCAAAATAGGAGAAGTTAACTCCACAAAGAGACCAGTTACCAGTGGAGTCCCTCAAGGTTCTGTGGTGGGATCTCTCCTGTTTGGCATCTACCTTTCTGAAGTAAAAGCCAATACCAAAGGGCTCTGGCTGACAAAGTTTACAGATGACTGCAAGCTAGGAGCAGCCACTGAATCCCCAAATGACTTAGCCATCCTGCAGAAAGGTTTGCCTCTAATAAATAGCTGGTCCCAAAATCATGGACAAACTAAATGCTAAAAAATCATTATTGTACCTTTTTGAAATCAACCACACCAGGTAACTACCACACTGACAATATCCCCCTAAAAGCTGACACATTTGTTCAGGATTTGATAACTTATGTGGACAGTGACCTAACTTTTGACCAATGTGTCTGCTGTTGCAAGAAAGTCCTATATTGCACAGCTTATAAACAAAGGGATTGGGTCTAAATCTAGGGATGTCATTGTCCCCTTTACTCAACCCTCAATAGGCCAATAATTTAATATAATGCCCCTTTGGCATATATCTGTCCAGACACATGCAACAATTGGAACACCCACATAGATACCTTATTAAAAGGATATAAGCCCTAAACAATATGTCATGCATAAACTGACACAAAGCTCTGTCATGATACTCAGTATCCTACAGACTGCTAACAGGTGACCTGTATCTGGCATACAAGGC
Source organism: Protopterus annectens (assembly GCF_019279795.1). NCBI lineage: Eukaryota > Metazoa > Chordata > Ceratodontiformes > Protopteridae > Protopterus > Protopterus annectens. The sequence continues at coordinate 1,061,868,281 of NC_056730.1, read as the reverse complement.
ATCCTCCGGCCCATTACTGATGCATTTACTGTACATCAGCAAGACAAATAGCATCATAAATACTATGTCTAGAGATCTAAACCTCTTCTGCAACATCAATAGAATGGTTTGGAGGGATAGGTGCATCTTGCAGAAGATACTGCTGCTGTGGAACAGACTCCCCATCCACATAAAACAAAGTTCATCCCTGGCCATTTTCAAATATAACTTAGATCTATGGATGAGAAACATAAAATTTACTCCAGGCATACCTCTCAACCTGGAAACATCAAAATCTGGACAAAGGCTCATGAAAAGTAGGTACAACTGGCCAGAAATTGGCATGCTGATTAACATAAAATTTGCATACATAATCATGTAACCCTGCCCTCTCAAATGAAATTTTGGGATACCAACATGAAGATTGTTGATAATAATAAATAATGGCAGACATTTGAATTTTAGACTTCATATCCCTCAGAAAATGCATAATAATGCAAAACCTGTTATTCTAGCAACTATCTGAGTTTACAGGAGCAATATTTAAAATCTGTCGCCATTCACCATACATGCCATTTCACAACTCAAATTCACTCCCTGAAACAACAATACACACAATTCTAGAGGAGAATGCATACCCAGCTGATCTTCTGTGCTCCAAAAAGACCAACCAAGACCAACCAAAACAGCTATTCAACCATTATAGCCCATTATTATTATTATTTTTTTTTGCAATTCTGATGAGAAACCACAAGAACACTGAGCGTACAATTTCTAATAATCGTGCTTATACAGCAAACTGTTTAAATTACAGTTATACCATCCATCATCTTTTCAGTAATACATGAAGCATTTTTTTAAATGCCTGTAACTTAGCATTAACTACACCCAACAGATCCAGGAAAGATAGCTCTGGCCCATCACTGACGTGTTCCATCCTACATATAAGCACTAAGCAGTAAAAGCATACATTTTGACAAACACACTTAATAACACACTAACTTTTGCAGGGGCGGCTCGTGGCATCGGACTGCCGGACTGCAGCCCCCTCAGCTAAATAGTAGTAATTGTTTATGTTTTAAAAAATTATGTAAAAAAAAAAAAAAACTTTTTTTGTACTTTAAAAATAAATTTCGAGTCCGCGACTCAGAAGTACGCATGCGATTATGACTTTAACCTCCTCGGGCTGCGGCGGTTTTAAACAGCTTTTTTTTTTTTGTTTGTTTTTTTTTGTTTTCATTGCAGCCCGGAGGAGTAATGAAGGCATCATTGTGATGCCCAGAAGTCTATGCGGGAAGGGGCTCGGACTGCGACGTCTGCAGGCACGTCATGACGTGCTTGCTGGGCTAAATGCTGCTGATTGGTTGTCGCTCTCTTCCCGGGCTTTATGCGCTGGGAAAAGAGCGAGAATCAGTCAGTTAGTTGTCGGCTAGTTTGTGGATTTACCTTTTTTGTTTTGGCATTAATTGGATTGGAATTGGACGGGATTTTACTTATTTGGGTGTGCTAGAGAGAGAAGGAAGAACAGAAGAACAAGAAGAAAGAAGAAGAAAAAAGAAAGAAAAGAACAGAGTGAAGGTGCAGAATTAAAGTAAGTATTGTATATATTCATTGTGCTATTCGTGTCCGGTCAGTGTTGATGTTGAAATTGGAGTGGGTTAGGTGTTACCCATGCTGCAATACCAAATCTCTGAAGAGATAGAAAAACTGTACCAAGTTTTCAGTCAACAACAAACGTGGTGAGCAAAACATTGCAGTCAATTCAAATATTTGTGAAGAAGATGCCAAAATGGAGAGTGCCAATTACAGAGCCCTGTGGGATTCCTCTGGTTACATTAACTGGTGCGGAGAATTGGACCATTCACAATTACCATTTGGGTTCTTCCTGAAAACCAGTTGGCAATCCAGCAAATCATGATGTAAGTATTAAATCTGAGCTCAAATAGTTTTTGCTTGATTCTTGTGTGTCGGGATAGTGATACATGCCTTTGAAAGACTACAGTGAGCTGTGTGCACTGGCAGCCTGTTGTATATTGCAGCTCTAGGTTTTTCTGAAGAAACTTACTGGGCTTAAAAGCCATGATATCCTCTTCATAACCTTACAGACAATACAGGCAAGGCTAATGGCATAATATTTTCCAGAGTAGATGAAAGTCCATCATTATGGACAGGGGCCATGGTGACCTGTCTTCATATGTTGTGGTCAAAATCTGTTGAAAGGCATTTGTTAAATAGGCTATAAAGGAATTTTGCAATATTTTCCTTGAAACTAGTGTGTTAACAAAGGGAGATATTGGAGCAGATATTGTGGATCTTCACCAAAGTTGCCGCTGCTTGATCATAGGTTATTTTTAGTGGCTAGTTCATGGAATATAATAAAGAACTGATCACTTGCAATGGACTGCTAAAACTATTGCTAAAGTTATTTGCAAGGATGTTGGTGATATCTTGTCATTCAAAGTGTACTTGTACCATTGACTTCAAGGGGACTGCAGTTTTGGAACTTACACCTAATTTCCTTATAAAACAATGAAAGGCATTAACATTATCTTCTGATTTGCTAGTGAGCTGTAGTTCTTAGGAGGTGCTGCATTTATTAATTAATTATAAATAGTCTTTTTCTGCTCATCTGAATGTGGTTTTGTTTTAAGAAGAAAGGAAACTTCTATATTTTGAAAAAAAACACGTTCTTTTTACTCTGTAATTTGCCTGTTTTTAAAATTCCACCACTAAAGTTTGTTATAATGAATCTTTCACTATATTTCATTTCTATGTGGATATGTTTGCTGATATACTTGGGAGTGAGTTAATGAATCAATGGCAGTTTAGCTGGCTGTTGTTTCATCAAAAATGTTTCACCGAAAGCACTTTCAGTGATACCGGAAAATTTCCTTTTCCCCTGTTGTTCAGTCTCAGAGTAGGTATGTTAATGTTCAGTGGTGTGGGATGTGCAGGGAATGTGTCCCCTGCAAAAAAGAATTTACTCCAAGTTTCACCTAAAGTGCTTTTGTTTCAAAGATTTTACTTTTTACATTTACTTATGAAGGATGCCATTAATTTGTTCAAAGGTGTCTCTTGTTGTCATGGCAAGGTTATTTAGGGAATGGTCCAAGTTTGCTAAACTTATTTTATGGTATGTACTTTTCTCAAAGTCTCTAAAAGTGGTGGTATTGTTCAGTAGGTTGACCTCTGTTTTGATGGATAATATTATTATGCAATGGTCTGATTTTGGAAGATAGGGTATGATGGTCTTAAATGTATTTCCATTGTATTAGATATTAGAAACAAACACTGAGACAACCATGGCCAACCTTAGCCATAGGTGAACTAGAAGTCACCTATGTTACCATTCATTCTGGATCACTTTTCCAATTTTGTTTATTTATTCTTTAATTTATTTATTTTAAGGGGAGAATGTTGCTGGCATGGCTCACCTTTTCAAAGGAGCTACAATTGTGGTGTCATATGTGGAGGTAAATTCTCTACGCCACCTATGATCTAGACAACCAGTCAGAGAGCTTCAAAGGATCTCAAGTTGGTTGTTTAGATTGTGAGTGGGACAGCAAAACGGATAAGCCCACACATTTTGAACTGGGAAGTGGATGTGGTGTCCATAATAAAAATATCAGTGAGAATTCATAGTCAATGGCAAAGTTGAGGTCTGCAAAATGCTGTAGCCAGGGTATAACTTACACAGGATCTGAATTGTAATTGATAGGTATTGTTTATCCTGGCAGACAACTAGATATTATTAGCAGTAATCATGGCTTTGCAGGACTAATTTGTATATGAGTAAAACAAGTCAGAATAATTTATTGTGGCTACTACTTGTGCAAAATTTAGTTAAAATTTGTCACTATGGCCATTTTTATCAGAATCAGACCTCAGAGGTCTACACAGTCAATAGAGTGATTATTAATGCCAGTCATAAGGATGGTCTATAGACAAACGTGACTGACCTTTCTAACACTTGCTCTGGGTAAACAGTTATTAATCACACTTTGCTGAACTAATGGACATTTTTATGAAGATGGAATACTTGTGATGATATATATTCATGTAAGATTAAACAAATTTGATATATATTACTGTCATTATTTTACTTCAGTCATACATCTGAGCTGTACACAGACAACAAAGTAGTATAATCAGTGGGTGCAGGGACTGTCTTTAAATGAAAATGACTGAACCTGCTATTCTGATCAATTAAATTGCCATTAATCTGGCCTTTGAGGATTAGTATGTAAAGTAATTTGGAATAGTTTATGCTGACTGTTGTGAGTTTGTGTGAAACAAACATGAAACACATTGCTGTCACCATTATATTATTAACCACAACCATATGTTTGAAGTATATACAGTCAACAATGTGGCTCTAATTGCTGGGTATGGGATTGTCTGAAATTAAATTAATGGCAATGTTATTGTTGTCAATTCAAATAGTCATAAATTTGGTTTAACAGCCCTTGTAAGCATTTGTGTGGAGCAAGTTGAAATACTTTACTGCATATATTTTTTAATCATATCCAGGCTTTGGATATGTCCATGGTGAGTATATTGGCAGTAGTTTATGGGTACAATGGTTGCCTGTGGATAAAAGAGATGCACACTGCTATTGCTTGATGACATTTAAATAGTTACTGATCCTGCTTGGCATCAACAGTATTACTCACTGATTTACCAAAATCAGTATAAAACTATAACTGTTATGGGTAATGCTTGCATTTATAAGTGTCTGATTAGGTGTGTGTGTGTGTGTGTGTGTGTGTGTGTGTGTGTGTGTGTGTGTGTGTGTGTGTGTGTGTGTGTGTGTGTGTGTGTGAAAATGCCCCAGTTGCAATATACTGGTGGTTAGGCTCATGGTGGTGTGGTAGGGAATACCTCAGACTTGAACCCTGTACCTTGTATGCAGGTGTTAAAGACCTGGATTCTCCACCCACCACCATTTGTAAAAAAATTGCAGATTTTTGCCTCATATTTGATCTGATCTGTTCCTCATAATATCTGTAGTTTGTAAATGTTGCAATGCTTGATATTTGATGGTGCAGTGGTAGCATTGTTGCCTCACAGCTGCAGGTTTTCAGGTTTGATTCTTGGCTGGGGTGCCTTCTTTGTGGGTCTGTATCTTCTCCCTGTGCTTGTGTGGGTTTGCTTTTGTGTCTTCCCATGTTGCAAAGACATGTCTGCATTATTTCTTCCTGGGCCTCTGCTGAAAATTGTTTTTTGTTCCAAGTCAGACTGTCCTGATTAACAAATGTTAAATAAAATTGACAGGCATTTGAATTTCAGACTTCAGGTTTCTGAATGCTTGATTCCTTACATATTTGATGGTGCAGTGGCAGTATTGTTGCCTCACAGCTATAGGTTTTCTGGTTTGATTCTTGGCTGGGGTGCCTTCTGTGTGGAGTCTGCATCTTATCCCTGTGTTTGTGTGGATTTTCTCTGGTGTCCTGCCATTTTACAAAGACATGTGGCTACAGTATTTCTCCCTGGGCCTCTGCTGAAAATTGTTTTTGTTCTGTCAGAAGTAAAATTGACAGGCATTTGAATTTCAGACTTCATATTCTTCAGAAAATACATAGTAAAACAACTTTTTATTCTAGCAATAAATATATAGTAACACAACCTTTTATTATAGCAATTTTCTAAGTTTATAAGATTACTATTTGAAATTTGTCCTTATGTTTGGGACAGTATTACCCTGTTATTGGCTTTGTCCAGGTTTTTTGTGCTAAGGTTGACAGCTATGGCAAGAACTGAATTCAGTGAATATGTTTGAGGGCAGTATTCCCTCATTACTGGGTTTGTCCAGGTGTTTTGTGCTAAGAGGTTGACAGCTATGGTGAGAACTGAATTCATTAAATGATAACCATTTAAGTTTCAGTCTTCCTCTCTTTCACAAAGCAGCTGATTTGGTGTATTGGTATGTTGCTCTGACTGTTTTGCACAGGGACCTTGGCAGTAAAATGTATGGTGGTAACACAGCATTTTTCTTTCACAAAGCAGGTGATTTGGCATAGTGGTATGTTGTTCTGACTCTTTTGCACAGGGACCTTGGCAGTGAAATGTATGGTGGTAACACAGCATTTTATTCTAGCAGCTTTCCAAGATTATACAAGCAATGTTTAATGTGTCCCTGGTTTTTGCCCTATTGACCCACCCCAATAAATTTGGCTTTTTCCAGATTTCTTGTGCTGTGAAGTTGAGATTCAGTTGAGTATTGAGTAGATTTTACAAGGAGCTGAGAGCTGCAGTGGAAGAGAAGTTTAGTGCTGATTATGCTAAGTCAGCTCGCATTGCTAATAGCACAACAGGTTGTGTACTTGCTTTTGATGCAGAAGGTTGTTGGTTCTACTCCCATAAGGGGTGAATGCTGCTGTACTGAAAGTTAAGATACTAACTATGAGCCTGTTATCAGTTTGCCATCCATTTCCTATTGCAATATTACTAGCTTATTTTTCATGTAATTTAGGCAATTTATTCCTCAGGGCATCAGACACTTTATTTTTCGATGAAACCATGAAATATAAAGATGATTGCTAGCAGCAACCTCTTCATTACAGATTTATTTAACGTGGAATTATTTAGATGACTTTTTTACTACTTCAGAGATTGTGCATATTTACTGATAATGGTGGACTGTACAATTGTGCATATTTACTGATAATAGTGGACTGTAGAAGTTTGAGTAGACTTTTATGATGGAAATGTTCTGAATTGGGCAGTTTTGTCATTGGTGCATGGATTTTGTTTCACTGTTTACTGGAAAAATGTTCAAAGCAATAGGAAGGTGTATCAAAGAGCACATGTATGTTTCATATGCAAGGGGTCTATGATTTGAAAACAGCCCATAATTAATCTTTATCTGCCATGGGTAAAATGTATTTTCTTTGAATGTGGGTTTCAATGTTGTTTCAATGAATGTGAGTTTCAATGGCAGAGAAATTTTAATGCCAAGTTTGTTTAGCAGATGTCTTAGTGTTTGTGCTGTAAAACGCAAAATAAAACTTACAAATGAAGTTCAAATCATCATAGAAGTAAATCAGTATGCACATTAGTGTTTATGGTAAATGGAATGAAATAGCCAAGTAATGGATCATTGGAATGGCTGCAGGGGGAGGCTCCATTCGACCATAATTTTGTGAGGGAGAAGGGCAGCAAACTTAAAGACAGCCCCAGCTGAACTATACCTCCCAACTGTCCAGATTTTCAAAGAATTAATAGATTTTTGCTTCTTATTTTTGGTTTGTTCCTCATAAAATTTGTGGTTTTCTGGCAAATCATTTAGGAATTAAGTCACTAAATAATGACACACTGAGTGTCAGACTTCATAACCTTCAGAAAAATGCATGCTAAAGTAAGACCTGTTGTTCTATCAACTGTCTCAGTTTATACAAGAGCAATTTTAGTACTGTTTATATGTTCCCCCAATATATTTGGCCTTGTCCAGATTTATTGCATTAACAGGTTGAGAGGTACATGCAAATAAATTGCTTTGTATAATTAGGCATAGCCAAACCTCTCAACTGTCCCTGATTTTGGCTCAAAATGTTGCTCTTCCCCTAATAATCCCTCCGCAAAATAGCAATTTTGGATGAAAACATGGAGGGTTTACAATTAAGAAATAACTGTAATAATCAGAGTTATAGATTACTTTTATTTCAGAAATGCATGTAGATTCTTTTATTTTGTCAGCTGCTCAAGTTAGCAGTACTAATATTAAAGTGTCCCTTTTTTGACAGGTTCCCAGCTGTATTGTGTGGCTATTTTATATTTTTACATCACATTTTTGGTCCATTTTTCATAAAATTGTGGGGGGGGGGGGGTTTGGCAAATTAGTGACAAATCATTAAAGACTGAAGTTAGAAAATAATGACAGACATTTGAGTTTCAGATTTCATACCATTCAGAAAATTCATACTAATGCAATAACTATTCTATTATCTTTCTAAGTTTATAAGAGCAATATTTAAAATTTGTCCTTATTTTTGGGCCTTTGTCCCACTTCTTTGTATGGCTTTGTCGAGATTTCTTGCTCTGAGGTTGAGAGGTATGACAAATGTGTCAGGGCCATCACAGTCAGCCAGAGACATTTCAAATTGTGATATACTTGTTGCACCCCACTCCCCCATGTAGTGACTCTGGATGTGTCAAAGCAAGGCAAGGAGTAGTTATGCAGTGTAAATGTGCAGAGTATCCCCCCCATCCAAGGTAGACACAAGTACTAGAGTGGCTTTTCATCTGTCCTTGATTTTTGCAGATTGGTCTGGTTTCTGTCATATTTTTTGTTCTGTTGATTAATGCTTATTACTCAAAGTGCCTGTTGCATTGTGTTTAAGTAGCAAGACTTTAATGACTATCAGGTAAGCTTGGCTGAGCTCGTAAGATGCAAGTAAGCTTTAATAAGCATACTGTTAAAGAATTGCCAACATTGAAAGCCTTTCTTTTGTTGCCATGTAGAGAATACTTAACTAGATAATGTATAAGCCTTGGGTATTGAAATGCATATGACAGTATTTGTAATAAAGGACAGGATTACATTATTTTAAGAAGCTCATTACACTTAGAGACTTCCAGTCATCTCTGCAGGCTTTACCAATAAACTAAACAGAATGCCAATCGTGTGGTCCATAACCTGTACAGTAATCCTTTTAAGCAATGTATTTTGAGCTTATTTCTTGTTTGCTTTTCATTTTTTACTTTGATCATGTTTTTCCCATGAAACAAGTAGATAGTTGTCAGGCAGCAGGTCTTTTTTGGATAAGAAACATTTTTACAAGTGGGGGCATCAGAGATTTCTACTTTCAGCATGTTACTTGGTACTTTAATAAAGCTGAATATAAATTATAATTAGAACTGTAGTGCAAGGAGAAGTGGTCTGAGTTGAGTGCTGCTTGGTTTTCTTATACTTGATTTTGACTGGCATTCCATTAATGTATTTAAAAAGTAATTTATTTTTTCATGCCTCACAACCTTTTTGTTTCCATCTAGATATTAAGTAAGCTGTCATGCAGCCAATGCATTGAAATATTTTTATTCTTCTACACTTCATTTTGTCTTGATTGGACTCTCATAATGACAGTTTGGCACCCAGGGCAGTGTATTTAGTTAGTTTTTGTGGTTTTGAGCATAGCCCCTCCTCTTTCTATTTGGCCACACCCCTTCCCATTGACCCCACCCATTCAGCTGACTCCTGCAGCCCCCCTTTGATTTGAAGTCACCAGCCGCCACTGACACTAAGTACTGCAAAACAGACACGTTAACACTGTACAAATTTAGCACAGTATACATGAAGATCATAATTTTACAGCAAAATTTACTCACAGACATTTTGAATGAAATGGACAGCAGTCACAGCACAATTTTATCTACTGTAAAAGAGTTTTCTTGACTTTTCACGTGCTGTACCCAAAGCCCGTGTAAAGTTTGTATGCTGCTGCACAGTAGTAAAACATTGCAGCTATAATTAAAACTTCACTCTACATCTGCAGATTAAAGACCTAAAGGAGTGTAAATACTGCTATAAAATAATACATTTATTTCTGACATTACTTAAGGGAAGTTAAAGCAAATCAGTGAGGTTGGCAAAAGACTGCACTGAAAGTAGGCTTGGGAATGTTGTATGCTGTAATGCCATTCAGTTGTTCCACCCTTGAGTGACAGTTGGAAGAGGTTAAAAATAGGAAGGAATGAAGCATTACGTGTGATGACGTCCTTTCTTACTTGTTAAGTGTGCAATACACGTGTGCATTCTTCTGCTGCTTGTTTGCAAATGGAATATTTAAGGATGTTAGGTGATTACATTAAAGCAAATGGTGTTTATTATTAAATTAATGGCAGTTTCCAATAAAATAATTGTGGCTGCACTGTACAAGCCTCTAACGTCCCCCATTTGGCTATCTGAAAGATGCAGAGTTCATAGGTTCATAGGTATGTACTAGGCTAATGGCCTTGGAGCCTTTACAAGCCTAGCCCATAGGATTACCCTGGCATCGTGCCACCCGACATTAGTTCCCAGTGCTTCTGTTGAGTAGAGCCACTGGAGTGATCCCTGGGGTGAATTTTCTGTTTCCTATCCACTCATCAAGATTTCTCTTGAAGAGGGTTAGTGAGGTGCTCTGTTTGGCATGTATGGGAAGTCTATTCCATAGCATGGGCAGTCTCTGGGTTATGAACCTGTCCCTCCAGCACATTCTGTTGATTGTGGTAATGAGGTTGAGGTCTCTGGAGCATGTGGTGTAGAGGGCTTGGGATTTCTTTAGATGTAGCATTTCTAACAGAGCTGGGTCAGAGTAAATGCCAGCTCTAAACTGCTGCTTAAGGAAGTTTGCCATTTAATCACTTGAGTGTGTGCAGAAATACACTTTGCAAGAGCTTGGGAACTGTCAATAATTTAATGGTGTGTCAGGTTATACTCTCCACTTGTGTGGCATTACTGTGCTACCCTGCCTGTCTCCTGATGAGTCCCGATACTATGTTTGGGATGAGGCAGCACAGCGTCTGGTCATTCTTATTGAATTTTGACAGGCCTGCTCTTGCCTCTACACCTTCCATAAGTCCAGCGGTGTCCTGCATTACCATAGCAGCCTGAACCTCCTTTGGAAATCAAATCTACGACCTTTCACCAGACAGACTTGGCATCCTGAGGAATCTTTTCCCCCCTTTTTCTTGTACTGCAGGAGTTATTAAACTCTAAATACTACCAGAAGTTTTTTGACCATGGCTAATTCAGGGCACCCAGGCAGTGTGAGGGACAATTCAGTCCTTGATGAGTTTAATGAGCACTGACACTCTTATAGCATTAACACAGTCCACAGTCCACACTAGAATCAGACATAAATGGACTAAGTCCATGTGGCATCCCCCCTCTTGAAAATACATGCTGTTTTCAAGAGACAAATACCTGGAATCCCTGCAAACAGGCTGATAGCTTTTCCTAATTTTTATTGCAACTGACAATTTCTTTGCACTGTATGTGTGTGTGTGTGTGTGTGTGTGTGTGTGTGTGTGTGTGTGTGTGTGTGTGTGTGTCTGCACGTAATCTACTAAAATGAAAATTAGTAATCATTTTCCTTCTTGAAATGGGGGATGTAATGTATGTGCATATGTTTAAGAAACTGTGCCTTTGGCCTTTATTCAAATTCTTTAATGTGCATCATAAGCTCTGGTGTCCAGTAGGTGTTGTATAGTCTGAAAGTAAATGCCATGATGTTGGCCATGTGCAGTCTGAGTCCTGTTTGTTATGTGTTACAAAGCTCTCTATGGCAGAGGCTGAGCTAAACTGAATCGATTCCCTAGGGATAATAGTAAGGATTACAGGACCTGCAGAGTGGTGTATTTCAGTGGTGCCAGTAATAAAGAAAGGTGGAATAGTGAAACTTTGTGCTGATCTAAAATGTTTAAATAATATCAAGAGGGAATGGTTTATCTTGCTTACACTGGAAGACATACCACCCAAGCTAAAAGGGGCAAGGAAGCTTTCATGTTAGATGCATTGAGTGAGTTTTCTCAAATTCCCCTTGATTCAAACAGTAGAAACCTAACTACTTTCATTACTGCAGTGGGAATATTCTGCTTTTGATAGTTACCTTTTGAATTACTTTAGATCCAAAAATCTTTCAGTGTGCAATGAGTGCACTCCTCAAAGACTAGGAGGGCACTGTGATCATGATGGATGATATTTTACTGTCTGGGCTTGATAAAGTCTAACATGATAGGAAGCTAAAGGCTGTTGTGCTTCCGATCAATGTGAAATCATGAATCAAGCTAATTAAAGAAAAGTGTTATTTTGGCAATAATGAAATTTAGTATTTTGGACATTGTATTAGAGGAGATGACATTAGATTAGATTAAAGTAAAGTAACACTGTATCCAACTTATTAAATACAAGCAAGGTCATGTACCTCATGTCAGAGCTCTCAATGGTGCTTTATTCTCTGACAGATCTGTTAAAGAAAGTTTCAGCACAGATGTGGGATGATACCCAAGAATAAGTTTTCAAAAAGGTCATCTATGCTAGCACCCACACTAATACTTGTCCATCATACCATCGGTAAACTGACTGCAGTCAATGAAAAAACAGCAATTGTGGTGCTGGAGCAACTTTACTGCAACAGACTGATGGCAAATACGCCTCATTGGTGGTGTGGAGAGATAAAGCCCTGATCAGGTGCAGGCAACCCATGTTTAATTAGCAGGTTTTGTGCTTGATGGTGCAGGCAGGGGGGATGGTTGTATCTGTTGTGGGAGAGGGAGGGACTGAATGATGGTATGCAGGTCTTTTGCAGCCCTTCTGGGAGCTGGGAAACAGAGATATTATCAGGCAAGAGGGGATGGTCTGGTCTGCAGATATGTCTATTCAGTGTCCAGGAAGGATGTGCCTCACTGTCTATCCAGCCTTAACCAGGCATCACAATAGAGGGGAGGGGTTAGGACCAAAATCAAACAAGCAAGCAAGCCTGTCATGAGCAGCAATGTTGGCTCTCCATGTCCACTTCACTCCCATGACCAGAACTGATGCGCCAGTGGGCTCTGTAATCGACAGTCTGGTAGTGTACACAAATACCAGACAAACCTGGACATAACATATGGTATAAGCAAAGAGGAGCCTAGGGGTGGAAGCTGTACTGCCACTAAAAGATATCTGGAATAAGATAAACCCATAAGCAAAACAAAAAGAGAAAAAAATTGATGACAAACTAAAGCCTGCAGTTATCTATTCCAGAACTTTAACAGAGACTGAAAATAAATATTCTGACCTGAAAAGAAATGCCTGTCAGGAGTATGGTCATATGAGTGCCTTCAAATTTACCTATTGGGCTTGGGCAGTTCTACTAAAAGATCACAGACCATTGGTACCATTGATAAATGTGTATTACTTGAATAAGGGTCCTCTAAGGTCTCACCAACTGCTGATGCGTATCAGATGATTCAGTGGAAAATCAGTCCATGTGCCAGTAAATTAAGAAAGCAGATACCCTATCCAGAAATTCAGAGAATGAGACGGTCCATTCAGATACTAAAGAAGATGTGAATGTCTGTGGTATAAGCCTTAATGTCAAACAGGCTGGCACACCTCTCAACTTTCCAGATTTGTTAAGAATGAGCAGATTTTGCCTCATATTTCTGGTCTGTTCCTTTCTGGCAAATCATTGAGGACTGAAGTCACTATATAATGACAGACCTTTGAGATTCAGATTTCATATCCTTCAGAAATGCATGATGCAAAACCTGTTATTCTACCAACTTTCCAAGTATTTGAGAACAATATTTAAAATCTTTCCTTGATTTTGGGCCTTTGCTGCCCCCCCCCCCAATTATTTTCACTTTGTGTAGATTTCTTGTCCTAAAAGGTTTGAGAGATATGCAGACTAGTGACTTCCCATAGGATAACTATCCCAGAGAAACACATAAGGAGGATGCAGGCCTGAAGGCTATTATTTGCTATGTTTATGATGGATGTCCAAGTAAAAGGGCACAGACAGTGAATTCACTGTACAGATATTTCATTGTAAGAGCTCATTTGACAGCCGATGAAAGTTCTGATACAAATCCATGAAAGGGATCATGGATTGACCAAGTGCAGAAAGAAAGCAAAAAAGGAAGTTTTTGTGGTGCCTAAATATCAATGCTGACATAACTAAGCTTTTGTCTATGTACCAGTTCTGCACAGAAAAAAAGAACTGCTCAAAGGTGACAATTTCTGATTGTGTCTCTTTTGCCAAAAGAGGCTGGACAAAGAATTGCAGAACACTTTTCTGAATATAATGGAGAAAATGACTTGCCAGTAGTGGGCTGTTATTCAAGGGACACTGAGACAGTCAATCTATCTACAATAACCAGTTACAAAGTCATATCCCAGTTTAAGGGAAAGTTCTCCAGATCAGAGATTCCTATCGAACTTCTTACTGACAATGGAACTCAACTGTCTTCCGATTCTCAGCAGTTTACAGAAGGATATGAATTTGTCTATACAACATCAATCCTGATCTGAACCTGCACTAATACCTTACAGAGCAACATACATCATACAGCTGGAGGGAATCTAGTGCAACTAATGCAGGGCAGGCATGTTCAAACTACCATCCCAATGCCTGACACAAAGTTGTTCATCAAAACGTTTTTTTAAGACGCTGTGGAACAAAATGACCAAGTTGGTATACAAATATTTCTACAAGTTGTGTTCAGTTCATTCCTTACCTGACTTGAACTCTGGACAGATTCTCCATCTCAAGTTAGATGGGGAAAAAAAGAGATGGAAAAATAAAACTCTGACTGTTGACAAATTTACCAAATCTGCAGAACCAAGATCTTATGCAATCCAAACTAAAGATGGATACGTATTAAGGAGAAAGCAAAACATATCCAGGCCATTCCCAAAATGTCAAAACCAAGTACATAAACATCCCAACCAGAAGAGCAATTACCATGATGACAGATGAATCCAAAGAAGTAATGGACTCTGAACCAGTTTCTTCAGAGCCTATTTAATAACTAAATTATTTACAAAGTACCTAAAAGTGGCATTGCTTAAAAGAGACATGTTACCTGATAGAGACATATAAAGTTATACTGACTTGTCACTAAAGACAAGCCCTTCATGGCCCCAACCTGTGAGAGTTACTTCAAGAGAATGTGAGATAAGACTTCCAGTGAGGCATCATGACTTGTGACTGTTCAAGACTGCTAACAGGAAAGTATGCTTTGAGACTGCAAAAGCCTAAATCATTTTATGTGTTAGTGAAAATGAAAAATGTAAAGTAATGGCGACTGTTTTTGGTACTGCATGTTCTCAAAATGAAGAGTATGTGCATGTACATCTTACATGTAAATGTACATAATGTTCTACCTCAAAACAAAATGTTCTCCTCTCAAAGGATGGGAGATATGGTAATACCAGATCACTATAATGATTGGTGTGGTTAGGGTTAAAGTTATCATGCCTGCGCAAACCAAAATGTTTTTTCCTATAAAGCATCAGGCAGTGTTGACTAGTTGTGAGTTGACTGTGATCCTAATAAGATATGCTTGTTGCTGTGGCGTGTATGTGTGTGTGTGTGTGTGTGTGTGTGTGTGTGTGTGTGTGTGTGTGTGTGTGTGTGTGTGTGTGTGTGTGTGTATGTGTATGCACGTGCAACTGGAATGGAAAATAAATGCAAAAAAAAAACTTAATACATACTATTTTTGATCTCTTCAGTGTCTGGTATTATAAATGCAGCACACATCATGACAGGACCCTTCGGTACTCTGAAGTTTCCTTTGTAGGCATGGAGCATTTTTTGTGTCACTGACCAGCAAGGTGCAATCAGTCCTTCAGGTAGTCTATGACCCTATGCAGAACAGCTGAGAACATCTCAAATTACAAAGTGTTGCTACTCGAAACTGATGATTCATGACTTCAAAGATCTTTAAAAAATCTAACTCTGGAGTGGATCTCAGTAGCCTTAGTCCTGGTAGGGTTTTCGTAGATTAACTCCAGAATATCAGGAGGCTCTCATATTAACATTAGTATTCCAGTAAATATGGGGACCACAGATACACAGGATACAGGATAATGTGCATGCCTGTTTTTGTTTAAAAATATTTGATTCTTCTTATAAAAATGAGAAAGAAATGAACAACAAAACCTTTGAGTTGTTAATTTTATTTTGAAGTGCAAACAGTCAAGCATTGAGATACTGACAATGGTGCAACCTGCTAACATTATCATAATGCAACACTTATTACCTTGCACATGACTTAAAAACATCCATGTACCCAAGTGTAGATGTAATTGCCTGATTGCTGGGAGAGCAGTCTGCAGTTGTTTTAAGTACTAGCACATGCTTTAAAACTAAGAAACCAGTGCAACATATGAAATATGACAAAACTTATACAGTATATATTTGTAAAGTGAAATACTTTCTCAGTATTAGGCTATGCTCTACAGTGCTAGTGGCCAGACATAGACTTTCTGGGGCAGGAAGGTCTGGTCCAGCTCATGTCAATATGAGGGGGATGTAAGGTATAATGCACCAAAATTGCCTCCTGGTGAAATGATACTGAGAGTAATCTTGAACTGAATCAATATATATCTAATAGCAAAGGGATTATGCTGCAGTGGATGAACCACATCAGAACTAAGAGAACAGCACACTGTATAAATCATTGTGTGGCGAAGGGGTTGCATTAGTAACTAACAAGCAGAGGAAACAGATTGAGAAGACAGATAACTGCCCCACTGGTTGGTGTGGTGGCAGAGTGGATGATGCAGGAATTATGACTATGCAGAGAGGTGGAAGTCTACTGCTGATAGGATGGGTAGGTTGAAAAGGAAACATTAGTCACTGCTGGGCCTACTGGGGTGCCATAACAAGCTCTGATCACTTCTACTATGGGTAAATGTGAATAGGGAATCCACTTACTGACAGGATAGAAGGAGTTGGGCTGGGGATTCCAGTTTTTACTGGATGGGTAATTGGAAATCTGATCCATAAGGCAAGGTGGTACAATCACCAGAAGGAAGAGTGGAGACAAGGTTGTAATCATTGAAGGTCTTGGTGGAGGTAAGCCAACAAGTCCTGTCCCTGATAGGAGAGGATGAAAATGACAGGAGACCTCCCGTGGGTACCAGGCTGAGGGTGGTCAGGAGTATCCAAGTGTAAACAGGAAGGAAGAAAGGATTGACAATCTCTGTTCACTGTTATGGTGTAGGTGGGATGCCATTTTCAATGGGGTATCTCAGATTCATGGTTTTCCACCAACGCAAGTGCCAAGGAGGAGTTCATGCCAGGTGTATGTCCCTCCTTAATACCATCAGTCATGTCTTCAGGGATAATTCTTTATATCAGGGTTTTCTTCTGATCAGGCCTGCCATCTTAAGTTCTCTAGAACCATGGCCCTTCTGACTAATGTCACAGCTTCTTTTCTGGGACAGAGATTAAAACCAGTCTATTTCCTCAATGGCAGTTTACTATATGAATCACCGGGCTACATAACACTGCAACTACGAGGAGACAAGAGTATTTAGAAGCCCTCATCATGCATTAGGAACAAATAAGTCTTCACATTAGTTTCCTCCCAACTTGCTAATTGTTTGTTAACCAGAAAGCTTTTCAGCACACTCAGGTCACAAGGATAAAGATAAATAGAGTCTATATGAACAATTTAGATTAACACCAGCAGGTTTGAAGGAAGTGAAACTGAAGTACCCGCAGCAAACACAAACAGGCATGGGAAAAATATATTAACTTCACGCAAGCAGTAAGTGGACATTAGAACTAATTTCCAAATCCTGCAGTCTCTGAGGCAGATGTTTTGACCACTCATGCTTCCCAGCATACATCTCAACCTCTTACCACAAAAAATCTGAACAAAGCCTGACAGAATGTGGGGGGGGACGGACGACAAAGGCCCAAAAACAGAGACATTTTAAATATTGCTCTTACAAAGTTACAAAGTTGCTAGAATAACTGGATTTGTGTTAGAATGCATTTTCTGAAGGATATGAAATCTGAAGCACAAATGTATATCATTATTTAGTGACTTCAGTCCTTAGATCATCCCAGTGATTTGCCAGAAAATCACAAATTTTAAGAACAGACTAAAAATATGAGGCAAAAATCCGGACAGTCTGTGAAAATCTGGACAGTTGAGAGGTTTGCTTCCCAGAATAGAAGATCAAACCACTGGTCAATTTTCACAAAAGCATCACTACCAGTGGCTGTCTGGAACTAAAGAACACTGACTTGAGAAACTACGAAAAATGCTTAAGGAAAAGCCTCAGTCTACAGAAATAATAAATCAACAAATACCATATTATTTAAGAATGCTATATTGTGCATATAAAACTTCATACATACAAGATTACATTTTATAATTGAAGCATCTAATTGAATGTTACAGCTTCAGAATCTTAGTAAGCAGATGACTTAAGAAGTGTATATCAAACAGTAAAAATACAGCAACTCTGTTCCTGTTACATAAAATGTACAGGGTCTCAATTTCTGTTTTAAAAGAAATAGATGACTTGTATCCCAGTACAATCATGGTCTCTATCATCCCTGTATAAAAGGAGTAAAGCAATGCTTCCATGTGGAACAAGCCCCTGAGTCTAGTCCATCACATTACAGTGTCAGTGTTAACCTCACAGTTTTCTGGTGCAGAACACTCAATTCTCTGCATATGCTTATATGTCAGTCACAGAGCAAATCTTTGCTGCATTGTCTTCTAGTTGTTTTCAGTGCTAATTATATCCTAGCAAGATCACGGTAACTAATTATTCTGTAATACAATCAGCATGTTTCAATTACATTCAAATAACTCTGCACAGCAGTCCTGCCTAACTAAAATAACCACATTTAAAATGGGTTCTTTTTTTAAACATTTTTTTTTTGTTGTACGGGCTAATTAATGTTTTTGTCGAATAGCATTTTTCAGACTTCTTGAGTTGACTTTCTTAGGTAATGAGAAGTGGGAATGTGAAGGTTGGCACCAAGGGCTAGGAAACTATAAAGTTCTGAGCAACAAGGAGCATAATTATGCTCTTTTAATTTTGATGTACATACAGAAGTAGGTCAGAATGACAAAACTATTTCATAGTATAAGAATCTTATGCAGGTATACAGGGCCCACGGATGAATGTCTACCAATCTAATTTGCTTTATGCCTCTAATCTCATTAGAAACATCTCACCCCTCTTCATCCAGCATTTTATCTTCCTTGAAAACATCAAAAGATAATGGTTCCTAGGGACTCTTCGTGTGCTTCAGCTGTGACAGCTTAAATCCACCTCAGTGTGAAAGAGCACATTTGAAACACAGGAAATATGTAAAAAATACATTTCTCATTGTAATGAAGCACTGTTAAGCCTATGATCTGACATCTCAAAAGGAATGTGTAAGGGTTCTTGAATATTTGCCATTAATTCCGTTATTATCATCTCATTTTTAACTAGTTATAAGAACTATTTTCTTGATTATGCAACATTTCTCAGAAAACAAATTCAGCTCTCTGCAACATGATTAATGCAAAGTGTTAGTATGACTACATCCCTTTACCTTATGCTGTTCATACACTGAACAAGAAAAGGCTGTTTTTTTTTTTTTTCCAGGCAGAATTATATGCCAAAAGTTAGTACTACCTCTACAATGCAAATATTAGTGATTTCAAAATATGAGACAATAAAATAGAAGTACATTTAATAAAATGTTAAAGATAAAAAGCAATTAATTCATCAGTGGCAGTCCGCAAGAAATGGATTTAAATATAGGGTCCATGTAAGACCTTATCTATATTATCTTGTGACCTATGCCTACAGTTACCTCACAGATTACAGTGATGTTAAAATAGAGCAAGGTAGGATTGAGAGGTAACTGTGAGGAAGAAAGTGATGCCTGATATTTAAGCGGGTTTCTTGGCCCTAAGAACCCTTGTCAAGTAACATAGTCTCCACAGTTTTCTGCACAGAACATGGATCAAGACTTGCAAATGACATTTCAAAAGCTGAAACTATTCAGTGACAAGCTTCTTACAGTTGGTGTTTCAGCTTCATTAAGTCTTCAAAATTTAGACTGATATTTTGACTGGTTATTTACACCTGTTTAGGCAATGTATCATAATGTTTTTCATAACTGTGGTTGTCCTATGCAGTTTTCCAAAAAGTAAGGGGTATAGATGAGAACTCCAAGACTCTTGAGTACTAAACCACTGAAACATGTTCTGCTCTTTAGTTAATTTTGTTTGAGACACCAACATACCCTTAATACTGCTAGAATGCACTACCACTTATAGCTTTAATTTTAATTATTACAATGTTTTTTGTTTTCTGATGTAGATCTCATTCGTTATCTTTCTTTCTATCTGTCTATCTATCTCTCATCTTTTTGCCTACAGTGAATAAAATTAAAAATATGTGGAGAGCAAAGAAGAAGAAAATGAATTTTATCTGAAAACATCCTTTGCCTTCTGTTTTTTTTTTAGCATAGCCTTGTATCTGCAAATATCTTTTCCTTTATTTCTTATGTGATCATATTCACCTGGGCTATGCCTGCAAATGGTCCACTAAGATCAGTACACCACCTCAGTAAACAACTACATACAAATAAATAAATAAATAAATTAGCTATAAGGTATGCTCTCCTAAAACTGTGGCCCTGATTTCCATCTCACACTGTGGTCATGTCAGAGGTGGACTGTGCCATGGACACTCAATGCACTATTACTTTTATCTCGATGTGGGTACTTGTCCATAACTGCTGTCATTCAAGATCACTGTCAACTATTTGCTGTTTAGCGACCACAGTGACCTCCAATAGGTATATTTGGTTTGTAGTATGGAAATCACATTTTATTCATTAACTTGTTTCAATAAAAATATGCTGCATTTCCCGAAAATGTAAGCAGAATTCTCCTCTCACTACCATATTATCCCCCTCCAACAAAAACATTGAACTTTATAATACAAACAGTTCAGATATATGTTTAAATCCATCTTCCTGTTTTGTGTGAACTCATTTGAGTTTCACAGAGTTACAATTTTGTCTCTCGGGTCCCAAAGCATTACCAAATATTTTAAATCATAAACTCCAGAACAGTCACAGAGTCACTACTAAGGATCAGGCTCACAAACACTACACTGCCCTCAAACCACACCTTTAAACTTTTTTGCTCAAGAATTCTGATCAAGGCTAGGCTAGACAGAATTTACATTTCACAGGAACATCTGCATTTAATTGAAGGTCCTGATATGCACCCAATAACTGTTTGAGATCATGCGCCAATAATAACTAAAATAAAAACATAGGGTAATGAAATAAAAATGAGACACTGGCACTTTCCCACCTATCTGTTGAAAAGAGCAGAATTTGAGGAATGGGTAGTGGAAATTATTCAGTAGCTATTAGAGAAGATAGAAACTTCTGAAAATATATCTAGGGAGTGTGATAAAATTAAAATGGAATTTAAAAATAGGGTGAAAATAGAAAGGGAGATATGGTTAAGAAGTAACAAGAATTATTTAGAGGGAGACAAATATTAAAGTATTGCAAAATAGGGGGAATCTCACAGAACAGGAAGAGGAGCAGCTACAGAATGCTAAACAGAAAATAAGGGACTACCTTGATAATATGCATGAGTTTAGAAAGATTAACCCGCGGTGGTGGTGCTGCGGTAGCATTGTCGCCTCACAGTAAGACGCTGTCCGGTTCGATTCTCAGCTAGAGCGTCTTCTGTGTGGAGACACGTGTGAATGGGTGTACCTTCGTTGAAGGTTGTGCGTCAGGCCTGGCAAGCCGGTACATAAAAATCAACTGCCAATCATTAGCGGACTGGAGTTCCGCTGTGGCGACCCCTAACTGGGAAAAGCCGAAAGACACAAACAAACTGTTAAGCAACTGTTTTTTGATAATAACTCTAGAGCACAAAAACATTTAGCACAATGACTCAGACAACAAAAAGTAGAAAGGGCTGTCACCAAACTTAGGGAGCCTATTACAAGGAAGATAGCTAAGGATCCTGTAGAAGTATTAGAAATATTTCAGAAAATCTATGAAAGTCTGTATAAAGCAGAGAAATATGGAAATCAAGAAAAGGTACAAATGGAAATGTTTATGGAAGAATTAAATATGCCAAGGCTAAAGGGAGAGGAGGCTCAGTTACTAACAGTTAGGATAGGAGGAGCTGAGATAAAAATGGTGATGTATAACCAATCTACAGGAAAGTCCCAAGGAATAGATGGTATGCCTGTGGAAGTTTGGAAGCTAGGAGGGAAAAAACTGATGAAGATCTGGAAGGTTTTGTTTAACAGTATTTTAAGAGAAGTACCAACATCCCAGAAGAAAGTGGTAGTAGCTGTATTACCTGAAGAGGGTAAAGATACATCAGATCCAGGTTTATACTGGCCAATTTCAATATTAAATTGTGATTACAAAGTGTTTATGTCTATAATGGCTAAAAGAATGGCAAAAAGGATGCCAAAATTGATAGATATGGATCAATATGGTCTTGTGGAGGAGAGGAAAGCATTTGATCAGAACAGTGATGACCCAGGGGGAAGCAGAATGTGAAAAAATGCCACTGTTGCTGGTGGGGCTTGATGCAGAGAAAGCATTTGACAGAGTAAGTTGGGATTTTATAAGCAATGCAATGGAAGCATTTGTATTTCCTGATAAAATTATAAGGTTGATTAGGAGGATACATAAAGGATCAGAAGCAAAAACTAAAGTGGGTGGGGTCCTTTCTGATAATTTCTGCTTGAGAAGAAGAACCAGGCAGCAGTGTCCTCTCTCCCCTTTGTTATTTTCATCATATTTAGAACCATTGGCAAAGAAAATATGGAACACAGAAATTCAAGGATATAATTGGTATGGTAGTCAAGGAAAGCTGGCTCTATTTGCAGATGACATTATTTTATAGCTGGCAGAACCAGAAAGGAACATTACAGTGCTGTGGAACATACTGAGACAGTTTCAAACCTTTCTGGGTTACAATATTAATGAAGCAAAAACAAAAGCAATAGCAGTAAATTATGTACTCACATACAAATTGGTTCAGCAATATCCATATTATGGGGACATGATAACATGAAGTATTTAGGAGTACGGATTAAAAATGATTCTGGTGTGGCGGCTAAGGATATGTGGGAAGAGACTAAACAAAAGATAATACAAAAACTGAGAAAATGGACGCTCTGTTGTATGTATATTGATAGTAAGATACAAGGAGTTAAATGTTTTTAGTCCCTTTAGTATAAACTGGTCAGGCATATTTTTATCAACCAGAGAAGTTGTGGATAATTAATAAAGAGCTGAAGTATTTTATCTGGGAGGAGAAGACAGCAAGAGTCAAGTGGGATAAGCTTCTTCTTCCAATAGAACAGGACAGATTGGGATTACCCGAGTTGAAGGAGTATTTCAGAGCAACACAGTTAAGGCTCCTGTACATAGCACAATCAGAAAACTATAATTCAAAGTGGAAAGAGATGATGATGAAACAGGGGGGAAGCTCAAGAAACAAGGAGAGACTGAGATTTTGGATGCAGACCTTTAAGGAGAACAACAATAATCTTACAAAATATATTCATAAAGTAGCAGAAACTAAGAACTAAGCCAACACGAGAATGGAGAAAAGAGATTGTGCCAATAGGGATGAATGCAATTAGGGATACAGATAATAGACAAGAGGGGGTGGGAATATATTGAAGAAAACTGGTAAAGGAACCAAGGTACTGAGAGCAAATAACTAGAAAGGGAAAGGTACTAAAATTGGAAGATGCCAAGAACTTATTTGGACTGCATGCTAAAGATTCTCTTCCATATCAAGAATTGATATCAGAGCACAGGCAAAGAGAAGGAAATGGGGGTCTTAAACGAAAGACCAACACTGGTAGAGTTTTTAAAAGAATCTAGAACATAAGTTGCCATTAAGAAAGGAATAATTACTACACAATATAAAATATTGCACGATAACTACAAGAATCAATCAGAAGAGGTTAGGAAGGACTAGAAGATAGATTAGATAAGCAATTCACAAAGAAACAATGGGTGATATGTGTATGTCTCCCAAATATGCAACAAAATTTAGAAAATTTCAGATCTTTGCCTGGAAGTGCTTGCATGGTTATTTTTAACTTTTTATACCCCAAGCAGATGTCAACAAATTTTTCCTCAGGTAGACAGCAAATGTTGGAGGTGTGATGGGGCAAAAAGAGGTAACTGGGAACATATTTTCTGGGAGTATAATGAGTTGGTAGACTTTAAAGATTCCCTGAAGAATGCCCTGTCAGAGATGCTGAGCCAGCAAGTTGGAGTTACTAGGAAATGATTTTTTGAGCTATGATACAAACTCAGAATTGCCTAAAAATAGTAAGGTCTTGCTGAGTCTAATTATGATGGCTGCCAAAAAAAGCAATTACTAGAAAAAGGAAATCAAAATCTAAATCAACTTTACTAGAAGTAGTGAAGATGGCAACAGTTAAAACAGCTGGAACTGGGATCTTTAGAAAAGGGTAGGAGCAAATTGCATAGAAAAAAATGGGAAGTGTGGGAACAATACATGCAGAGGAGGAGTGAAGTTTAAATGAATGTAGGATTTGAATGAGCTATGTAATTGCTGACTAACAACGGCTGGATATGTTAAAAGTAATGTATAATGCTTGAGCTACAGTTGTGTTGGGATGTGTAATATTTGCAATTGTGTTGCTATGGTTTATTGTCATTTATGTAAATGTAGCATGGCCTATCTCATACATGATAATTTAATAAAGATGTTTCTTGTTTAAAAAAAATAATTCTGATCAAAAGCAAAAATAATGAGGGGGGACTGGTCCAAAATCAGGAACAATTCTAAAATATTATTCTCATAAATTTAAAAGTTAATATGAATCTTCAGAATAATAAGAAATATGGAACTATAATGTCCGGCATTATTATTTGACTGTAATCCTCAGTAATTTATCAGAAAATCAAAACATTTACAAGGGACAGGACAAAATATGAGGCAAAATCAATTATGTTCTGTAAAATCAAGGAGAGTTGAGAGGTATGCTTCAAAGATATATAATCTGCTGACTCACTAGTATGCAGCAAAGCATTTACTTGTGCCAACAACATGAGTTCGATCAGTGGCCTACATACTGGTGGGACAGTTAGGAAGGTAAGAAAAAACACAGCAGACCCATTTTTCTCTTCCAGATACAGTGATGGATTTAATGCTGCTGCAGTGACTATCAAGGTGCCTGGGGGAAATGTAGGCAGGCAGAATAGTGGGTAAATATGAACAAGCCTTGTTTACAAGCCTCATTTTGCATATGAGAATGCATCCACATGAACATCTAAGTCTTTAACCTGACTGGTACCTTGGGGATTAAGTACACATCAAGTAAAATACCAACAGACTCGCTATGTGATGGCTGTCATTATGTTGCCTTTATAAGGAAATTAATGATGGGGAGGAATCTTTGGTAAGTATGGAAGTCACATCGTCATCTGGCTGGGTAGATAAGGAAAAATACAAAAATAATTACAAAAAATACAGTCTGTGATAGGAAAATGCCCAACAGGTTTATTATTTTTCAGGATATTTTCTAGATCATTTTAACATTTATTCATTTTCATGAGATTTTCTAGGTCATTTGAAAAAGTAATATCCAGGTGCCATCTAGGATTTTAGATAATTTTGTAACACACATATCTAACTGTGATCTACTCTTACCCTGACCCTGGCTGTACATAGGAAAGACCCAGACAATCACACTGCCATAAGCACTACTATAACAATTTACCTATGATTCATTGAAGTGCACCATTTCAAGTCACCATTTTCCAAAACTTTTTTGTAGTGGAACAAGTACCCCTGCACTTCCCTCACACCCCATAATTATGTTTACCAATTCCACAGTTGCACCACAGTGGAGAAAAGGGCATCCCTCCAAAAGAAAAGTGCACAGTCAGCTCACACACAACACATTGCACTGAACTTCACATGACTTTAAATTTTCACACTAAAACCGCTAGTTGGAAAAGCTGGCTACGAAGTGTAGGTAAGCCCTAGTACAACCTTTGTTCATCTTTGCCCTACATTGATACAACAAACCTATTCCAAATTCTTTAAAGGCATCATGACATACTGATAAGACTCTTCTTTTATTTCCATTTTTTCAGTAGACATTTTTTTCTAAAAATAACTTTACAGTTGCAATCTAAACTATTCTTATGAATTATGCTTTGCTTATCGTATATTTAGTGGGTATACAAATTCAACAAAAAACAAGATTTTGCTGTCTTAAACTACAAGCATCCTTTAATTATGGATGTAGGTCAAAGTCTAAATGAAAATCTGGCACATCTTTTTTTATACACATTACATGTTTGTTAAACAGGTAAGCCGTATTTTCACAGAGGTCCCAGGAACTCTGTCTAGTCAAATTACCTACTTGGAGTCACATAATAGACAAATAGAGGTGGAATAAATCAAACCTACACCCTTAACTATAGGAACCAGCTCATTAACAGTTCATAGCCTTAATCGTCTGTGTTAACTGCCAGACATGTTATGGGTGTTAATGCTTTGCTGAATGGAAACGCATGTCCAAGGATCAATCACACATATATGTGTACCAGTACTGCTTGCAAATTTTGTTCATCACATCTGCCTCCTACATATAATGTTAAAATGACCATGTGCAATATACATACTCTGACATAAGTTACGTTTTCCAGTATAGCTAAGTTTAACTGTATTATCAAAATAGAGTTTTATAATGTCGATTGCATGGCGTTAAGGGATAAAGTCCCAATGACCCAGATCAGTAGCGTCCCAGGTTAAGGAGGGAGGATAAGACTAAGCAGCTCACACTAGCTCTGCAACCCTGGGGATGGGGCTGCAGTGCTGGCAGCCTGGCACCTACTGGAGAAAAAGCGTAGTGCATGCAGTACGTGGGCTGGAGATGTTTGCTTAGTTATGTGAAGGCATGTTTGTATGGTAACCTTTCTAATACATGTATGGACACACACACACACACACACACACACACACACACACACACACACACACACACACCATGATAGGACTTTTTTCCTATGAATGTAGGCTGGGTGGAGTTAGTACCAGCTGAAGGAACAACCCCCCCCCCATAGCTTTTTACATGGTAACTATGTTGTTACAGGCTCTCGTCCACTTAGTGGAATGAATAGGCAACTACAGCAGGGCCAGATGGTCAACAGGCATGCTAAAAAATAGTGTGTTATAGTCAAGCAACATTCATTTTACTGGTCCACTGGCCATGTATGAGAACTGAAGAAGAAGTGTGTAAATGGTATCGAGCATTTCTTACTACCCACCCACAGATACATGTGCATGCAGTAGGATAACGACATGCAGAGCCTTTTCTTCAATAAGTAATCTAAGATACACTAGTAGAATTAATCGCTTTTATGTTACAAGAGGTGCTACATAACTTTGCTTTTACTAGCATATTGTGGTAGGACTTTGCACTGTAAACATATCAGTGAATTGTTTCACAGTATGTGTACTCCCAAATGATTTGATCTCACTGCCTAGTGAACATTGAGACTGACAATGAACACTCGCAACAAGGGGTAGCAGGGTCTATTTTCTCAGCAGTGAATATGCCAAAAGTAAAGCAATATTTTCCCATCTGTGCATATAGTTGAAATGTTGAAAATGATTTTTCTAACTAGTAGCAAGTACAGCTGCATAACATATAAGGCAAATAATGCATTTACATATTAATGCTGAGATACTGGCTGCACAGAACATGGATTTCCTGTGGAGCGCTACACCACTTGAAAGCAAGTTTCTGATTCCTGGATGGAGATAAATGCAAAAAAAAAAATGAATGGATCATTTACTAATACCAAATAGCCAATAATTTTGAAAACTGACACAATGAAATACTGGAATATTAATTCAAAAGTGGAAAAGGAAAATTTTGATATTCAAACAAGAAAATTCAGCCAAAGTTTACACTAAAAAAAGAAAAATATCTCCTAACATGAGTAAGTGTTTCAGGAAGGAGTATAAGCAGTGAGACAGGTTTCTGAAGAAATGATAAAAATGTTGCTTTTAGTTTAACTATACTTTGGCCGAAATTGTTTGATACAGTATGTATATATTGCAGTTTTGTGCTGTTGTAATTTACAGTTTTGCCATTTGAATCTCAAAATGATAGTCTACAGAATTATAGTTTATGAGTTTACAAACTTCAGAATTTTACATCCTCTCCTTAGAAAGAAATGTGTACACCAAAAAAAGGCAGCTATTCAAAGCCCAGCCATTCCATGAACATTAGTGAGTTTCCGTTTCTTTTTTTCTGTGCAAATGAGCATAGAGATTTACTGAGATACACATTACCCTAATTTCGTACTAAAATAGCTTGTTCTTTAACACCAAAACCCCTGAAAATATTATCTCAAGCTGACCCAGGAGCACAAAATCAAAGACCCACTTCTCACAGGAGTAATGACCCAAGTTCAACAACAGAGTTATGTTGTCAAGGACCAGGGTAGAAAGAGGGTTGAACATCCTAGGGATGTTGCCTTCGAATTACAGGGAAAGGAGACATTTCCTACTTCTGGACTAGTAACTGATGGACCACAGTGGAACTGCAGACAAAAACATTACAACAGAAGGAAGGACAACAGTTGGATTCAAGCGCTATATCAAATCTCTGTATATGTAAGGATTTGGCTCTTCTCATATATGCCATTACTGTGGCAATCGGAATTATCCAAGGGGTGGCAGAAACCTTCTTTCAGAGCTTCAAAATTACTACCAAACTTATCTATATCTAGAATTTGTATGTAGTATGGAACTATCTGGTGGGTTGTTTCACTACATTATGTGAACTTATGAGAATGATATGCTGTTATAAAATACTACTCACTTGTAAATTTACTTTAAGACAAGGGCTTTCTTATTGCTGCGCTAGTACTATGCCTGTAACAAAGAAAATAATGTTTGCCAATATCTATGCTATCCTACATCATGCTAAAAATCTTCAGTTTAACTGCATCATTCATGTTGATTATTGTCTATATAGAACAAGAAATCCCTCCATCCATAAGAAAATATATCCTAGGGTTGATTCAAGGATGTAGTAACAATGCTGTGAAGCCTATCTAATAACCTGCACTGCTTTAGTAAATCTGACTCCAGGAGACGTATGAAATGCTGAAAATGTATTTTGTGTTGAGCCAGTAGTGAGGAGATATCTTAGTCGGTCTTTGAATCTGAAGATGAGGAAGCCCCTGGAGTCTCTTGTTTATGGAAAACACTCTGTGGACAAACATAAAATGTTGGAACTGTGTATATAAGTTGGGTCATCCTGTAGTCAAAATGCTTCCATTACTATTATCTGCTACCAAATTCATTCATTCTTACCTAACATGAACAACACAACAGGAGTTCCATTTTTGCTATTTTTTCCTGCTGGATTTATGCTTGGGAATGGCTGATCAATCATTTGAAACAAACTTTGGAATATATTACTGTGACCATTACATTTATCACAATGAAATGTCTGATGTTTATCCTGTTAGCAAAGTGGCTATAACAGATAGGTAGGTGTGAGAGGCTGACCTATCCGTAGATTAAAGTAAGTAATCTTCTTGTCATCTTCTCAGTGTAAGTAGCATTCAGTCTGATTTTACAGGACTAGCTTGCATTTGTGGGAAGTAAGCTGGAATACTTTACTAAAGCCAACATGTGTTTATGTGATACAAAGTAAGTACGTGATTATGAGCCATTACATTTTATCACAATCAGATGTCTGAGGTGTAAGTCATTAACAAAGTGACTAGCATGGCTAGGTAGGAGTGGAGAGCCATCTATACATAAGAGATACTTTTCCTGTTGTTATATGCTCATTTTAAACAGTCATTAATCTGAAAATGCAAAACCAGTGTGTATTTGTGTGAGAAATCTGGTATACTTTACTGTAGTTACCATCTGCTTGTTCGAAACTTAAAGCATGCTAATGTGGAGCTGACCCATGGTTAGAATGCCACCTATGGCCCAAGGTACACATAATACACCACTGACTGCACCTTGGTCCCCTTACAAGGAGACTCAGTTCTGGATGTTCCCTAAGATGCTATTCCTGCAGCAGGTCCAAGCCAACATCCCTGCCCTAATGGGGGGCTGACATCATATGCTCATTCTTATTCCTCCCCAACCTGTTTTTTTGCACCTAAGCTGCTAACCAAACACTGGTCAGTGAGAACTGCACTAAAGACTTTATTCCTCTGTGCTATGGAGTCATCAGACTAGACTGTGGTACTTCTGATAGTGTTTGCTAGTCATGGCTCCCTTTGTAATGGACAGTGTCCTCTCATAGGTTCATCTCCATGGGGCATGTACTGTAATGACAGGAATTCTGTGACAGACTGCCATAGACTTAATGCTGTTCACAAGGGCAAAAGGTCTGATACCTCATGTTTGCTAATGTATTATACAGGACAGCTTAAATGACAGCTTAGTCAGTCATTTATCTGCTAGAAAAATAACAAGATGACACCCAGTCCTTGCTTTTGCCATGCACCATGAGCTGTCTATAGCCCAGTCTTCACATCTGCTACAGTGATGGATGGATGTGGTGACTGTGAGAAAGAAGTAAGAACATGAAGAGGTGATGCAGATGGAGAGAGCCCTCAGCTCATTAATTGCAACCTAATATCCAGTTCTAAGTAGTAACAAATCAATCTGTTACAGAGGACCATGAGCAGTTAACCTGTCATGGATGGAAAGGAAGCATGACCTACTTCTTTGTAACAGCCTAACAAACTACCAACCTCTACACCCCTGGTGGATCCTTTCACTGAAACAACAGAAGAACTGCAATCTTTGACTTTCTAACCTTAATGTAACGGCAAAGAAAGGCTTGATAACAGACTGCGAAAGCAGTTTAATTAGTCTCAGCCATCTTTAGATCATCCCCATTGTGCTTCCTAACTTGCGATAAATCAAAAAATAAATACAGCCTCACCTTTAGGATTACAAACATCTGAAAGTATGAAAGTGCCAGCAGATAAGTTCCATGATCTGTTGTAATGCACCATATGTTATAGCTATTGCCTGTGTAATCGCCACTCACCCAGTAACCCTGCCCATCCTATTCATCCATCTATCCCAGCCATCCTTGCAGCCTATCTAATGATCTGCACTGCTTTAGCAATACATTCTAGTGCTATCCCACGCTATCTGTGAACCCATGGTTCCTAAATTGGTCTTGTGTCATCCTCTTTCCTGCAGCCATTTGTGTCACTTTTATCCTCATCTGAATATTTTCTTTAAGCTGCACTCCCTCCCTCTCTCCCTTGAACCCTGAGTGATATCACTGCTTTCTTGTCTGCCATCTGGTGCATACATGATATTTAGTTTAACTTTTTCTTATATCCAAACCTTCCTCCACTATTCTGGTAACTTTACATTGCATGCGTTTTTCACAGTTTAATATCACTAATATGGTGTTGCCAACAGAACAGAATGCACTAATTCAGATGCAGCTTTACCAGTGCCAAGTAAAGTGTGAGAGGGATTTCAGCTCTGCTCCCCTAGACATAGTCTTTTTCTCACTCTGTGCTTTTACAACCATTTTTCTCACCCAAGCATGGATATATGTTTTCCTTGGATTCCCCTTGTCAATGTGAATAACCTTACATGTTCTTTACATTATATCCCAGTTGCTGCCTAAAAACCTACCCAGGGAGTTGCACAACTTTTTATGGAAGTTGGACCTTCTCTGTTGTAACCCAGGTGTTATCATTAAACAATCTGATCTTGATTTCTAAACTCGGTGTGATACTTGATATAAATATGCTTAACAGCAGTAGTTCTTGTAGTTAACAATCAACGCTTAAATGGTTACAGGCTTTTCTACAAACAAGTATCCCTTCTTTTTGACAACCATACCTTACAACTCTACTGTTTTCATTAGTACATTTCATTTTTTAACTCCAATGAGTTATTTTCAAAAATCTCCATTTTTCTTCCACTATATGCAAATTATGGCCACTGACGATGCACTCAAAGGATTTAAACATGTTTAAAAAGTTTGTGTGCTTTCTACCTTCTGATTTCTTTTGTTTACATTATTTTATTTCTGTGGCATATGTAAACAATGTGACTGGATACCTCTTTTTTTGGCTGCTGCCACTGACTTTAGACCACTCCAGCCCTTGTAGCTCCAACTCACACAAGTTCTGTCCGTGGTAGTTCTGTGGTATGGTCCTCACTGAGTGAATCTCTCTACCAGTCCTTTCACTCCATGCACAGGCCAAACAGAGTTAGAAGGCAACCAGGCAAGTGAAGTGAGATGGGAATGGAAGAGACCATCAAACTGAGGCTAATAGAGGTTTTGGTTTATCCTTAGGACTGATCCCATATGTGCTGTCAGCAAGTACATTGGGCTATGCTGGCAATGAGGAGTGCTTAGAGTCTGCACTCTGGGCCCATAATGGTATCCACAGTTGCACTATTCTATCAGATGCCATCCCTTCTAAGTACCGGCCTTCACCTGAATTCTAGGAAAGAGCTATCTGGCAATCTCCCCATACCCAAGAATAGGCACATTCATTCACCCTGCCAGCACAGTCAGATGCCCAAGCAGCTAACTTGAACTGTAATCACCTGGGTCATAATCAGGGTTTTTTCCCTACATGTCACCAGGCAGGCATGTGACTGGATACTTTTCTGAGCTGATTAAGAGGAGTTTCCCTATTGAAATAGCTGAGGGAGTAATGTATAGCAGTAGGTCATCATGGGTGCAATACTATACAGTAAAGGAGCAAGAAATGAGCTGTGTGTGAGTAGCATGGTTGTTTAGCCAAGCAAGCAGGAAGACAATGACAAACTGTTTTTACTGCATGACTTTACCAATCTATGTGATGGAGGACAAGCTTTCGGAACTTATTGTTGAAAGTGCTGTAACTGCAAACAATAAAGGAGGTGGGGGCTGCTGCTGGTTAATCAACAGGAAAAATTGCCTGCACAAGGTGGCAGGCTATTCAGACATAACAGAGTCATTAACTTACTCATCAGAAAAAGAAACTGGTAGTGCAGCTATGTGCAACACCTGCATTTAATTCTGTGCATGGAGGAGGAGGCGGGGAGTCATATGATATGCTAACAGGTTATTCAACAGTAAATATCTCTTCAGATTCAAGAAACATAGTTCATGAGTTGCCTAAGCTATCTCTACTATTATCTGCTGTCACAAAGCAATTTTTAAGTGAAATAAACCCACTGCTTTATCTTATTATTCATGTCAAACTAACAAGTCTGCAGTTAATGCTATCTGGTCAGTATAATTAATGTATTGTCTTTTTACATGGTCTTTGTCATTGCTTTTGGCTTGGGTCTTGCAGGAAAAAGGTCTTTGGGCCAGCTTACCTACCAGGTTAACAAACTGAATATTTTTCTTATCAATAATATATATTTTATATCATTCTAATCATAGCTTCTGTAATTTGCTTGTCCATTTTATTTCCAAGCAATTGGTTTAACATAAATCTTCCACATGGACTGTAGTATCGCTAACTTTCTCTACAGTAACCAGCACCGTATCTTCTCCCACCCTTCTGCTCTAGAGGCTTATGGTTTGGTTCTTTTACTCTTGTGAAGAGCTGCTCCCAGCATCTATTCATCCCCATTAATTTCCTATAGATTATTGTTTTAGATAACCCCTGCACATTCTTGTCCCACTACCTTTTGAGCTTACTGCAATTACATTTGCCTTGCTATATACAATGCTATGTGGATACAGGCAATGGCTTTTCTGTTTTTCCCTGGGTGCTTTTTGCTTCCTGACTGCTGCCAATCCAACCTCCCCCTACCAGTCTTGAACCCATTTGTTTCCTCACCAGTAAGGAGTTCTTCATCATGAGGATAAGAGCCAACTAGATGGGCAGCATACAGACAGTCATGAAGGGTTTTGCTTTAGCATTACATTTTTGAAGGGTATGAAGTCTGAATCTCAAATGTCTGTCATTATTTTATGTCTTCAATCTTTAACGACTTGCCAAACATTTGCCAGTAAACCACAATTTTATGAAAAATGGGCCAAAGGTATGAGGCAAAAATATGGGCATTTTGCAGAAATCTGTATAGTTGAGAGGAATGTTCGATCATACTGTCAGAAGAAAAATTCAAACGAGTCACATCTGACTCAGGTGATGAAAAACTTCTTTATTAGCAGCTAACCAGATTACACAGCATGATGGCCAAGATGATCTCCTCTGGTCAACTTGTTTACTGACATCA
Source organism: Protopterus annectens (assembly GCF_019279795.1). Lineage (NCBI taxonomy): Eukaryota > Metazoa > Chordata > Ceratodontiformes > Protopteridae > Protopterus > Protopterus annectens. The sequence continues at coordinate 1,061,834,546 of NC_056730.1, read as the reverse complement.
ACTTTTATAATGCAAGCAAAACAACTTTTTGTTACATTTCTGACCGTTGACAGTTGGCTATGGAAAACACCTGTGGTAAACATGTTTATCACAAATCACCTCAAACCAACAGTTAGTACAGAATGTTCAAGAAGTACAGAATGTTCAGTTCAACAATGGTAGCTCAAATTTTCCAGGACACACAGCCTGCTTCAGTAAATTAACTCTTACTTGGCCGTACGTCCTTATCCCAGGCTTCACTGAGCTATAACCAAATCTCTTTATTCTGAAAAGCAGAAAACAGTTATTATTCAGGTTCATAAGCAATGCTGCATTTTGTTCACAGATGAGGCCCATCTTTGATAAGCATATCCCAACAAATAACATGTTTACTTTGCAAGAAGAGGAAAAAGACAAATAACAGTATGTTTTTAAAACTTTTTCTCTTAACATTTCCCCCCTGAAAACACTTATTTGTCTTTATTTCAGCAATATATGGTAAAAACTAAGTTTTTCTTTACATACATTACTTCATTGGCAAGACAAACTTTTAAACTTCAAAAACATTTGCAAAAAGTCACATTTCAATGTATTCACTTTCACCAGTCTGTTGCAATTGCTGGTACATCGTCTTCGTAACAGCAGTATCAACCAGTCTTTGTAGAAGACCTCTGATACAGGGTATACAACAACAACCACATACCACCACGATAGCCACAGCGACTCCAACGGACACCAGGAAACTGCTGATGAGATGACTCCATTTTCCAAACCACGCTTGTAGAAAGTCTGTAAAGGGATTACTTACCCCAGAGTTCTCTGCCAATTCTTCAGATAACATCTCCAAACCTTTCAAAGCTCGAGTGATACTTCCATCAGGCGCAGTGTTGTTTGGAATATATGTACAACAGAAAGTCCCAAACATCCTGCAAACTCCTCCTTCTTTGGCCAGGAGCATATCCAATGCAATTCGATTCTGCCATGCCACCTGCAAAGTGGCCTCCAGTTGTTCAGCAATTCCTTTTAATGCATCTTTGGTATAGTCCACAAAACGCTGCTGGTTATAGTAAATGTAGTTGATCCAGTCCACATTCTTATTAGGTTGAATCCAGACAAAGATGGATGTAAAACCAGCTGCTATTTGGTTTATTGCTTTGTATTCATCAGGTACGCCTCTTGGTACGCCAATGCTATCGATGTAGACACCGTTATCGAAGGATTGCTTCGGTGCCTCTCTTTTTCTCCTACTCAACCACTTCGGCTTTATTTCAGGTTCTCTTACGAAACTGCTTGCTGGAACTGGGAAAATGTAGAATGGCAGGATTAACTTTACAAGTGCACAGGTTCCCTTCCAGGGAATCGTAAGCCTTGATCTGAGTTTGTTGTCTCCACATAACTACCATACATCTGCTAAACTATGAGTTTGGTTCTCCAGAAATGGATTTTCATTACCATTCACAGTAACATTGCAATAGTTCTGTCCCATATTGTCATAATTTTTCCCTGTGCCATCTCTGGAAATGCACATATACGAACCTGGATAGGAAATCGCTGCAGGCGGTTTCTCAACTTTGCTTATGACTGGAAAACGCTGAGTTTCATTTTTGCATTTATCTTCAGTTTTGTTGAAGAATAATTTCAACAGACATGTTAGGTTACCTTCATCTTGCATCAATGGGACTGTTGCTAGTTGCTGTTTACCTTCAGCACAAGAAATATAGTTTTCACGATGTGCTTCTCGGGTACTATATCTAACCCAAGATAACCATTCATTATGGTGTACGAATCCAGTCTCGAGTAACAATTGTTCTTCTTCTGTGAAGGCAAAATCTGCTTTACTTGTAGCATTTTTAAGGCTTTGTACTTTAAGTTGGAGGGTCCCCAAAGGATCCGTTCTAGTTGGAAGGGACACTCCGATTCCATAAACTCCTGAATCACTTTCTTGTGGTGACACAATGGTTATAGTAATTACTTCGGTACCTTGGAAATGTGCAATTTTTATTCTTTGTTGCCTGCTTTTATCTTTCTCAGGTATCACTGCACCACTTGTTTCCCATCCATTCACATCTGTTGACCACCAAACATTTGACCAGGACGTACAGTCTCTATTGCACAAATATTTTGCACAAGTCAAGAAATTATTATTGTTCCATTTAGAACAGTCCAAAATTCCTTCACAAAGTTTCACCTTAAACACAGTAGTAACACCTGTTTGCGCTTGCAGCACCATCATTCCTTTTTCTCTTACAACTGTTCCTTCTCATATGGACATATTTACTTTCGCCACCAAAATCATCATCATGTAACAGTTCAAGTACCAGTTGAACATGGCCATCCTCCCTAAGGACTACCTCGCGCCATTGGTTTCTTCACTGGGTTTGAGATGAACTAACCCCTATTGGGCTAATCCCCCTTTGTAGCCAGACTTTGCGCTCAGAGGTCCGGTGGAGTTTGACCAATATCAATGGCAGAAGGAAGAGTCTTGAGTTTTTTACAGTGGGTGATATGAATCCACAAAGTCCTCTCAGCGATCTTTACAGCTGTAGGTGTCTAGATAAGTACTTGGTATGGGCCTTCCCACCTGGGGGATGACCAATTCTTTCTCTTCATAATTCGGATCCACACCCAGTCCCCGGGTGCCACGCTTAACAAGGTTTCATTTCTGGAATCTGCAAAGGAGTCATTGGTTACAAGAGATTTGACACTTAGTAGCTTCTTCATATAATCCGCTAGATCCTCACCCCCCTGATGTTCCACTGGCAACAATCCTTGCCACTGCGGGACGTAATATGGTCTCCCAAACAAAAGTTCAAATGGTGTAAGTCCTTTGTAGGAAGGTGAGATTCGCATATACAGGAGTGCCAAAGGAAGGCACGCAGTCCATGATTTATGTGTTTCTGCCATCAGTTTGCGGAGCTTACTCTTCAAGACACCGTTGTGTCTTTCCACCAGTCCAGATGATTGGGAATGGTAGGCACAATGATACTTAAGATCAATTTGAAACACTTGACCCAACTTCTGAACAATCTGGTTAACAAAATGAGACCCATTATCACTGTAAATGTATCTTGGTAAAGCAAATTGGGGAATTATTTCTGTAGTCAAAAGCTTTGCTACTGTTTGTGCATTCGGGTGCTTTACTGGAAAAGCTTCTACCCATTTAGAAAAAGCATCAATAATGACTAAACAGAACCTTTTTCCCTCTGAGGGTGTCAATTCAATAAAGTCCATACAGAGTGTGTGGAATGGATATGGAGGGGTGGGGAATGCCTGCTGAGACTTTTTAACTCCCCTGTGAGCATGATACTTTGCACATAATAAACAAGATAAACAGAATTGCTTTGCATAAGTTGAAAACCCCTTACACCAAAACACCTTAGACACTATTTGAATCATCGTCTGTACTCCTACATGGGCAGGTCCATGGCTAACCAATGCCGCATACCTAAAAAGGTTTGAGGGTAATACCATTTTGCCATCTGATGCCCTATACAACCCATCCTGTTGAGTGATACCATATTTTACCCAATGACATTTTTCCTTCTGTGTTGTCAATGTTTGCATTACTTTTAGTGTCTCTAAGTCTAAGAGGTGTCCGGGCTCTAAATTGAAAACCCCTTACAATTAACCATTTGTACAAACGGCTTAGAATAGTTCGGAAAACCAAAAACAGAGGATCCTGCTATCAATTGCTTAATTCTATTAAATGCCTGTATTGCCTTATTTGTCCACTGTATATCATTTTAGCTGCCATGGGAGTGTCATAGATTAGTGCGGTCAATGGCCCTACTTCCTCAGCATAGTTAGGGATCCAACTTCTACAAAAATTAGTCACACCTAAAAAGGACATCATCTCCCGCTTAGCTGTGGGCATAGGTGCCTCAAGAATTGCTTGTTTTCTTTTGTTCTCCAATTGTCTACCTGCCTGTGAAATTAAATAACCCAAGTACTTTACTTGTGCTTTCCACAATTGTAACTTCTCTTTATTTACCATATGTACTTGCTCAGCTAAAAAAATTAAGAAGGGCAAGGGTATCCTTTCTACAACTTTCCTGTGTGGGTGAGGCCAACAAAATATCATCTACATACAACAGAACCTGGCTTCCCTCTGGAGGAACAAATTGAGCTAAATTCGCAGCCATTTCTTGTGTGAATATTGTCGGACTTTCACAATAACCCTGTGGCAATCTGGTGTAGGTGTATCTTTTACATTGATAAGTGAATGCAAACCAAATTCTACTCTCCTTATGTAGTGGTATGGAGAAAAAAGCATTGCTTATATCTATGACAGAAAAATATCTGTTCTGAGGTAGTAAATCATTAAGTAATGTATAGGGGTCAGGGACCACTGGTGCTCTTGGGATCACAGCCGAATTAACTGCTTGTAAATCCTGAACCAACCTCCATGACCCATCCGGTTTCTTTACAGGAAACAACGGAGTATTGCAGGCTGAATCTGGGCATTCAACAAGAATTCCTACCTGTTTTAGCTGCTCAATGACTGGCTTAATTCCTTCCTCTGCTTGTTTACTTAGTGGGTATTGGTGCTTACGAGGTCTAAAACCTGACTTTGGAGTTATACAAACTTCACCTGCTGTTTTCATCAGTCCTACATCCCCTTTACCTTTTGACCATAAATCTACAGGTAAGGCACTTAACGCACTATCTTCCTCTTGAGGTATGAGAATTTGTCATGCCATTTCTGTTTTGTCATTCCTGAGGTGCACACTTGGTTGTGCCCAGGTCACCCAATTTAATCTTTGTACCTGGATCTGTTGATCCTTCAACTGACTTTCGGACATTGTGTCCCAATTCATTACCTTTTTCGCTAAATCTACCCAATGTGTCCCCACCGCTTTAGTAATTGAAATATGTGGGCTATAACCTGAGCGATATAAAGAACTCATTTCTTTGGTCAAAGTACAGGTCACTACTGTATTACCTTGCATATCCCAAAACATATCATTCAAAATTATCCTTGCACGTTTGTGCTTAAAGAATTATTTTTCAAATTCTTTATCCGGACCAGGGGCCTTTCTGTAGAACATTGTACAATGTAAGTGCGCCACAACCTGCGGTGACCCGCTCCTAGATTTACTTAAAGCTAGGTTGATCAAATCTGTATCAACCCTCCCCGACCCATTTGAAATCAAGTCCTGGCTATACCAGTAAAACAAGTCTTGTACTCCCTGTACCACCAAGCCATCCGCTAACCTTTTCGCCTCAATGCCTTTAGGTGTGGGAATTGCCGCTATTCCAAATGAATGCATCAAATCTCTTCCCAGCAAATTAACTGGACAAACTTTCGATATAATTACCCTACACCTAACAGTTTGGTTTGTTTGCGGATCTGTGAACAATAGAGGATGGGACAGTGGTTCCTTATAGATTTTCCCGTTTGCCTCTTTCACAAGGACAAACTCATCTGTTTCGCAGTCCGGAGGCAGAACTGCTGGACCCAAAAGTGTACGCGATGCACCTGAATCACATAAAAACTCCACTTTCTGTCCCTCAACCAAAAACTCTATCATGGGTTTTTGATCTAGATGCATAGCAATACCCAAATTTGCCAGGTTTATGACTTCACAGTCACAATCCCGCCCTTCCTTCTGAGTGTTCTGACATTCATCGCAGAGAGTGTCTGCCTCATCATCATCACAATCATTCTCACTTTCTTCTTCTCTACAATAATCACAATAATGAATTTGGCGCCTTCCTTTACTATCATATAGTCATGCGGAGCCCTTGTTTGTAAGCTGTGGGGGATGTTGCCACTCTTCACAGTCGGCAGCAAAGTGCCCATGTCTACCGCATTTAAAACATTCTCCACGTTTTAACCTCCCCTCATATTCCTCTGAATGTCCACCCGGTTTATTTAACGTGTCCCATTTCGGGCCCCCATGTTTTTTTATGCCACCACGGCGCCCTTGCCCCCTTTGGTCCTGTACCAAGAATATACCACCATCATCCCCTACTGCTAACACTTGCACTTTCTTTTTCTTTTTTAAATTGAAATGTCGCTCAGCATGCCATGCATATTCAAACAAAGGTTGCAGTCTACATGTTCTATGATCTACCATATGCTTAGTTATAAAACTACTTATCGGAGCCCTACAACCTTTAAGAAAAGCGTTTTTCAATTGCTGTTCATACGGACTATCATTGGTCTGATCCTGCGGAATCATCATTCCACAATGGTTATTGAACACTTCTGTCAATCTTACAATATAGTGATCTACAGATTCATCATCATTTTGGATGCACTGATTTATTACTGTCCAATCTGCTCTTGGACGCCACTTATCAGAAATTCTCTTCAACAGATCAGTGACTCGCGTGTCTAACACCCCAGAATTATGCTTTAATGTAGTGCCGTCATCTGCCTTACATGTCCAAGTACCACAAACTAAGTGCCAATCTGGACCCAGGATTTGTCGCACTACTTGTTCTACTTCTAAACCATTTAGATGATAACTTAAACGCATACCAACTACGTCCTCAGAAAACTTTTGAAAATTAACCTTGGGATGAGGAATACCATCTGTAGCTCGTTTTATATCCTCTCTAGCCCAGGGACGATAAAATAAAATAGTTGGCTCTTGTCCAACATCCCCTGTTTGTGGGTTTGCAACTTGTATTAAGGGAAGAGTTTCTGTGTAGTCAGAAAGTTTAATGGCCCAACATCCTTGCCCTACTGGTCCTGACCTTAACTGCATAGGTTGGTCTACCTGTTGCAAAGCAACCTTGGGTACTGCGGGTAAATTGGAGGGGTCACAACATTTCCTTGAGCAGCCAATAACCCACCCTGCTGTACAGATCCCACATCTTCAGACTGATATTGAGGAGGTTCCGCCGGTACGGCAGCAGCAATTTCCCCATACAGTGGGGCAGTTGCCTGCATTTGTACCGCACAAACTGTATGCTCATCCTCCTTATCTAAAAATAAAGCTACTTTTCCACTTGGCACCAGTGATCCCTTTTGATTTATTTTTTCTTTTTCCTGGCACTGTTTTTCTTTTATAGCTCATTTATTTGCTTCTTCTAACCATTTTTGTGCTTGGGGAAATCCCAATTGTCTTTGCTTTTTAGTTCTAGTTCCTGCATCTCTTTTCAAATCTCTAACCAATTTTGCACAGGCATTCTTATTCAGGGTACCATCAAAATCATATTTCAACTTCCACTTTTTCAAAAATTTAACATTATTTTTGTTTAAACCTTTCATATACTTAGCATCAACATTTAAACAGGCATCACTGTCACACTTGCAGCAACTTGAACCCATGTTTCCCCTAGATTTCTTATTTTAGGACTGTATCAAAGTTATTTTACAGGGCTTATTATAAAATGGGGCTATCTTAACAGGTGATCCTAACAAAATAATCTTAACAAGTAATCCTACCCACCCTTAACTAAAAATAAAACCCTTGTCGACAAGGTTAAATTAAAATAAAAGAAAATTTATTTTTTCATCCTACCTGAACCAGATCAGACTCCGTTTCCCCTTTTCGTTCGGAAATCATCCCTCAGATAGGGATCAGAGAGAGGCCGGCCTCCTCTCAACGACAAATCAGTCGGAGGGCTTCCAGTCGAGGGAATCTTAAGATGAGAAACCCTCACCTGCACAGGTTTTTTGGTCTCTCTGTCAGTCTGATCCGTATCTTTGTAGAGGTTTCCGGTCCAAAGGACCAAAATGTCAGAAGAAAAATTCAAACGAGTCACATCTGACTCAGGTGATGAAAAACTTCTTTATTAGCAGCTAACCAGATTACACAGCATGTTGGCCAAGATGATCTCCTCTGATCAACTTGTTTACTGACATCAACTTTTATACTGCAAGCAAAACAACTTTTTGTTACATTTCTGACCATTGACAGTTGGCTATGGAAAACACCTGTGGTAAACATGTTTATCACAAATCACCTCAAACCATGTTTATCACAAATCACCTCAAACCAACAGTTAGTACAGAATGTTCAAGAAGTACAGAATGTTCAGTTCAACAATGGTAGCTCAAATTTTCCAGGACACACAGCCTACTTCAGTAAATTAACTCTTACTCGGCCGTACGTCCTTATCCCAAGCTTCACTGAGCTATAACCAAATCTCTTTATTCTGAAAAGCAGAAAACAGTTATTATTCAGGTTCATAAGCAATGCTGCATTTTGTTCACAGATGAGGCCCATCTTTGATAAGCATATCCCAACAAATAACATGTTTACTTTGCAAGAAGAGGAAAAAGACAAATAACAGTATGCTTTTAAAACTTTTTCTCTTAACACATACAAGTATGCTTTTGAAGCATACATCAAAAAAGTAAAAAGAAGTGCCGGGACTTCATTCCTGTGCATTCCCACTCACTTTCCTCACTGCATACCTTTTATATTATACAGGAAGATGCATCAGTCTAGTATATAGACTGTTAGAAAAATATGTATTAATGTATATGTTTAGTGCTTATTAGAAGCTAAAAGGGTTACATACATTCTATTTTATGTAGTTTAATTCTGTATGAAATGATAAGATGCTTTTTCAAACTGCAGTATGCTTTCTAAAATTGCAGGATGCCCTCTGACCTAGTATTTGCTAGCTTATTATGTCAGCTTAGTAGGCAATACCTTGTAAGAAATGTATAAGAACAGCTTCACTTCCTGATTCTAGTTAGACAAACTCTGTATTAGCACGTTTTTGTATCCTTGCTGCAAGATTAAAGTGCCTTAACCTGAACCTGCCGTGTGTTGATCATTCTGAAGTTATTTTTCTTTTGACATAGATATATTTGGATATATATAAATTGAATGTCCTAAAAAGTCATTAACAAAAACATGTTAATTAAAAAAGAACACATTTCATCTGAACCATAATCCATCAATCACATCTCAGTGACAGAAATAAAACAACACACCTGTAATCACTAAATTTAACAGAAACAAGCATTTATGGGGAAGGCCTCACTATCCACTCCTCTGACTGCTGGGGGAGGTCTTCACATCCACATCCCCATTAGTTGTATATAACAACTTCTAAACTGCACAAAAACATGAAAAAGAAAAAAGCTCATACACAGCAAATCACGGTCAGCAGCAAAATGCAACCACACTGATAGAAATTCTGAAAATAAAAGAAAGACTAAATAGTCCTGCACATCTGTAAATAAAAAGAAGGAAACAGACACAAGTGATTACTTACATGAGAGGTCTTGTCCCCCACACCCCTATTTACATTTACAAACACCATGCATGTCCATTTGTGGAGAAAATAGAACTGCCCACGTATAGTAAATCACTGTGTGTACCAAAATACAAACCTCAGTAGAGCGGACTCCTATCCAGGAGCAGATTTTATAGGGTTAGTACCTGAGGATATGAAAGAGTGTGAAGCCTCTCCTGCAGGACTGACTACTCTCTGATCAGTGTTAAAGAAAAGAGTAGGTGGGTTCCTCACACCACAAGTCAGACATTCATCTTCTGATTCTGCAGTGGATCAGCTATCAAAAGATAGTCCCATTCATAGATTAGTTAAAAGGTTTACCAATCCATGGTAACGGTGGCAAGCTTGGGACTTTTGAAGAAGAGCTAAGCCAGAGCCGAGCCTAGGGTCTGGCTTGACTCTTACATCCTACTAATAGCCAAGCCAGTGGATCATTAGCTAAGTTAAAAATAATTAAGTCTGGGAGTCCAAAGGAGATTATTAAAAAAAACTACAGTTACATGCCGACACACACTGACATTGCCATCTCTCTATAAAATTAATTAATTACTGAGTAATAGATATCTTTGGACACAACTTCCATTTTAATTGAAAGGAGCCAAGGACCTGCTTTTTGAGACATTTGCTGGGAAGGTTCCCCACCTCTCTATCAAGAGTGGTTGGCTTTTGTCAGTCTGGACATAAGCCTTACCAAAATAAATGAACACTGATAGTACATTCACTACACTTCCTAACAGGTTGCACCCACCCACCCGGGCTGCTGACAATGAAAAATGGGAAAAAATATAATAACTGCAACATACAAGTACACCACTCTGCATGCAGTAAAAGAAATGTTGCCATGGATAGTGGAAATTTTTCCATTCTGGTCTACTGATTTAGTGCACAGATGTTTTACCATATTTTGCAAGAAATGGTCAAACAGACCCAAGGTAAAAACTGAATACACTGCCTAAATGGGACAAGAGCCTTGTGAAATGTTGGATTTTGTTAGCTTTATGTAAGAAGACATATTTCATTTCTCTTAAGGCAGCCAACAGTGATAAAAAACAAAAATCAATATTCTTAATATCCTATTTGGATACAAAATAAACACACTGTCTAAGTAAACTGTGCCCCTTCTGAGAAGGTACACCACACCTCTGGCTGTGAAATTACTACAAAATATAATCATAATGGCAACATTTCCTATTTTATAGGTGTTGCCCCACTAACAAACCATATCAGTCATGACTGCCCTTTGCTTTCATGTAGTATATGCCCCTCAAAACTATAGCCCCTTTCTGTACACTAATTTCTCACTGAGAAAAGAATGAAAAATGATAAGAACTGTAACAGCATTTTGCTATTTCAGCTTGTGATTGGTAAACACATACACTACCCCCAATAAGTCATTTCGTTTTTATTTACACACAGTGATTATATGAAGACCTCCTGCCTTCATGTATAAAATGCCTTCACATCCCTTCTTCACAAAGGCAGCCACTTTCTGTGCACATTTCTGATGCTTGTTGGAGAGAAAAATGAAAGAAAAAAAGAAGTTATGTACTCAACATAACATTCCATGTTTGTTGTCCAGTATCTCGCCTTCATTCTTGCTGGTTGGGTTCGGAGCCGAACCTTGGCTCCGACTCGGCCGCATACCAAAGCTCGAGAGCTTCTACTGACTCGAGGCTACAACCTATCCCATGATGCTTAGCGGCGGTTCCCCAGATCGTGTTTGAGAGACTACTTCCTGGAGTATGCTAACATACAGAAAAGAAAGATTTATGAAATATATTGGTCATAAAGGTAAAGAGGCAAGAAGGGAATCAGACCATATTTGCCAATTGTAAAGTCCTCTAGATCCTCCAGGAGGGGGAATGGATGGGTGGAATGCAAGAATGAAGGCAAGATACTGGACAACAAACATGAAATGTTATGGTGAGTACATAACTTCTTTATGTTATGTTGTCCTATCTCACCTTCATTCTTGCTGGTTGGGACAGAGTCCCCAACACCTTTTTCTTGAGTGGCTCAAGAGAATAAACTCTTCAGGACAGTGAAACCAAAAGATGCCCTGTTCCGGTAGGCCATGTCTACTTTGTAATGAGAGATAAAGATGTGAGGATTAACCCATGTAGCAGCCACACAAATTGAATCCAATGGAAGTCTGGACTGAAAAGCAATGGAAGTAGACACTGCTCTAGTTGAATGTCCTTTAACTTTCCCTGGCGGTTCGTTATTATGAGAATGATAGACATAGGTGATGGTCTCAGTAAGCCATTTGGACAAAGTAACTTTTGAGACTGCCAAGCCTTTTTTGTTTTCTGAATAGGAAACAAACAACTGATCTGACTTTCTGAAATCGTTGGTCCTATGCAAGTAAAAACTAAACTGTCTATGCACATCCAATTGGTGAAGCTTACATTCTGCTTTGTTGCCATAGCTAGGAAAAAACACAGGCAATTCTATAGATTGGTTTAAATTTGCTTCAGAACAAACTTTTGGTAAGAAGGAAGGATTTGTTCTGAGGGAAACTCTATCTTTGTGGAAAATCAAATATGGAGGATGGATAGACAAAGCTTGCAACTCTGAAACTCTCCTAGCTGAAGTAATTGCTGTTAGAAATATTGTTTTCCAAGATAAAAATTTTAGTGAACAAGAGGATGCTGGTTCAAAGGGAGGAAGGATCAAAGATGATAATACTAAATTTAGATCCCATAGGGGGAGGAGGTTCTCTTAAGGGTGGTCTTAACAGAAAAGTACCCCTGAGGAAAGCTTTGCATAACTTTTGGGACATTACATTAGATCCGAGGTCTCCCACATGATAATTTGATATAACGGCAAATTGTACTCGAATAGTGACCGCCGCTGCTCCTTGATTAAAGACTTCTGTTCGAAATCCATGTTTTTTTTGTCCACCCAAGAGAACCTCTTCCATTTGTTTGCGTAAAGTTTCCTAGTCATCTTTTTGCGTGAGGAAACCAGAATGTGACGTACTGCAGGGGATAATTCTGAAAGCCTGGCTAAAATTGGAAGTGGAGTAACTAAGCTGTCAGCTTGAGGATCAGAAGAGCAGGATGGAGCATTCCAGACTGATGCATCAGAAGATCCAGCATTGGGTCCAGGATCCACGGGTCCTCCTGAAGGTGGAGACAAATGAAGGGCAACCATATCTGACGAGGCCAGTAAGGAGCAATGAGAATTAACCTGTGACTCAATGACTTGGCTTTCTGGATAACCTTTGGAATCAATGGAAATGGGGGGAAAAGCATAAAGAAGTCCCAGGGGCCAATCGTGGATGAGTGCATCCCTCGGTGACTCTCCCGCAGGGGAAATGAGGGCAAAGTAGTTGCTGAATTTGGCATTAAATGGAGTGGCAAAAAAGTCACAGCAAGGCTGGCCCCATTTGCAAAAAATTTGATTTGCAACTTCCTGAGTTAGGGACCACTCATGAGGCATGAGAATTGCTCTGCTTAGTCTGTCTGCTATTACATTGGATTTTCCCGGGATGTGCACTGCCATCAGAAAGTGCTGAGAAGAAATTGCCCATTGCCAAACACTCTGGGCCTCTCGACATAGGGGATAGGATCTGGTTCCCCCCCTATTTGTTGATGTACCATACCACCAACATATTGTCTTACTGAATTGCAATAGTCCCCATGGGAAGAGAGTTCTGAAATGCTTGCAACGCCAGAAGCACCACCCTCATCTCTAGGACACTGATGTGCAAATGGTACTCATGATCTTTCCAAACCCCTTGGACAGTCTGTCCCAGATAATGCCTACCCACCCTATCTGGGACATGTCCATGGTTACTGTAGCAACAGGTTGAGGAAGTACAAACTGTCTGCCCATTGTTACCTGAGTGGACTGAAGCCACCATAGTAGGTCCCTCTTGCAGGCATCCATAATGAAAATCTTGTGAGACATGGGTAACTCCTGTATGGAATATTGAGCGAAGAGTAGCCACTGTAATATCCGCATGTGTAGTCGTGCCAGTGGAACTAGTGTTATTACCGCTGCCATTGAGCCTAAGACCCTAAGACCCTGAGGACGAATTTTGCTTGTACCGTTTTCTTTTTCTGAGTAGGATAGATACTTGACTTAGTAGCATTTGTATTCTCTCTTGAGGCAATTTTGCTACTATGTCATTTGTGTTTAAATCTGCACATATAAAGTTAATACGTTGTGATGGCAACAAAGCAGATTTTTCTGTATTTATAGTAATGCCTAGTTCTGAGCAGAGATGGATGGTGACATCCCTGGCTCTGATTAGTAGGTGCTTGGTGGTGGCAGTCAGGAGCCAGTTGCCTAAATATGGAAACACCTGGAATCCTTGATGTCTCAGAAGAGCCGTGACTACTGCCATGCATTTGGTAAACACTCTGGGGGCTGTAGTGAGGCCAAAGAGCAGAGCTCTGAATTGGTAATGACTGACTCCTAGCCGGAAGCGTAGAAATCTTCTGGAGTGCCTGTCCATCTTTATGTGGTAGTACACATCCTGAAGATCTAAAGAGCACATCCAATTGTCTTGTCCCAGAAAATGGAGTATAGACTGCAGTGTTACCATTCGGAACTTTGCCTTCTTTATCAACTTGTTTAGTCTGCTGAGATCCAATATTGGTCTCCAGTCCCCTGTCTTTTTTGGAACTAAAAAGAACCTTGAGTAAATTCCGGATCCGATCTGGATGACTCTTTTTCCTAGCAACCTTTGAATTTCTAGGGGTGCTTGATCTCTTTGACTGAGTGGAATGTCTGGGATAGACTTTAATGGACAAGGTGGACAGTAGAAAGGAATGTTGTATCCCCTGGATATAATGGACTGTACTCATTTGTCTTGAGTCAATTTCAGCCAGGCTTCTGGGTACAGTGATAGTCTTCCCTTGACTATCTCCAGAGGCGGACAGTCGGGCCTCCTTTCAGGATCACTGGAAGGGTCAACCAGAGAAAGTATCTCTGTTGCCCTGGTTCTGCTGACCCCCCCCCCACGTGGATGGTGTCTTCCATAGTTATTCCCCCCTCTTCCCCTGGAGGAAAGATCACCACAAGCATCCAACAAGGCTCCTTTGGACATCCGGAACCACATTTTTCCATGCTTTTGACATTTAGGATAAGGTCTGGTAGGGGCAGGAAAAACGCACTCCAGCGGTAGAGTCTTGCCATCTTTCTGGCTCCTGGTGAGACTCTCTTTTACTTTCAGCCCTAACAAAGATGAGCCATCAAAAGGGGCATCAATAAAGGAAGATCTGAAGGGTTTAGCAAACTCGCAAAGGTGCATCCAGTAATGTCTCCTAAGAGCTATTCCTGTGCCTGCTGCCCTGCTTGCTCCATCAGCTGCATAGGAAATGAGGCGCAAGGAGGAGTTTGTGATAGAGGTTAAGGTCGCAAGCTGGGAATTTATCTTCTCCAATAAACCCTGGGCTGTAGCACCTTGTAGGGTATCTCCCAGCTCTTTCAGCAGATCCCTCTGGAGTTGGGTGAAATGTGATAAGTAATTCAGTGACCTTAAGGTAAAGGCTGCTAAGGAGAACATACGCTTCCCTTATCTGTCCATCATACAAGACTCCAGTTTCAGCTGACTCCTTTGTGGCCACTGTCACTACCATCGCATCTACTGGAACACCCTTTGTTAAATATTGTCTATCCTCTGGGGCCATAATGAATTTATTTGGCCTTTTCAGAACGGGATCCACTAACTCTGGAGAGTCCCACACCTTCTGACTCACAACACCCAGGAGTGGATCGAAGGGCGGAGACACCAAACATGTGGAGGGGCGAGAGCCAAATGCCTCCAGGTATACCAACTCATCCTCAGAAGGGGAGAGGGATTTCCAGCTGCCCCTCTGCTTAAGGATCTCAAGGATGTCTAAAAAAGAGGCATCCTTAGAGGGCGACTGTGGGGACCCTTCTGAATCTTCTAAGTCGGTATCAGAAGTGACAGACTCAGGGGAGTCTATGTGCTTCCTCTTACACTATTTCTTCCAAGGGATTTCCTCGGGGGGATGTTCTGAGGAGGTGTCAGAAGAGGAGGTTCCACCCATTGGGGTTTCCTGGGGCACTGACTCTTTAATCTGGGGCTAATGGAGGGATGATGAAGCAGTAGATGCCAGCCCTTTAGGGGGAAGAATGGCTGGAGCCAAAGGTGGAGCAGACTCAGTGGAGAGCACACTCTGCATCACCTCGAAGGCCCCACGATCCTGGGCTGAGAGAGACTGCAGTCCAGGGGGACCAGGAGATCTCCCTGGCTCCGAGGCTGATGTGGGAGCTGAACTCACCTGTGCCGAAGCTCTGAGTGGGAGAGTCGGTTCCAACAAAGGTCTGACAACTCCCCCCTGGAGCTGACCAGGGAGTGTCAGCTCCCAGATCTCTTGATGGAAGACGGCATCGACAGGATCAGAGCAGACATCGGAGCTGAGATATCATGGATGATTACTGTCTCTGTTGGTTCCAGCATGACTTCCTGGTACTCTGGCTCCAAACTCGTCCGAGTCAGAGGAGGAATAGATGGCATCTCAGATACAGTGGTCGTCTCCACTTTCCGATGGACTGGGCTCGAAAGAACTTCTGTCAGGGCCCACATCCGCAGCAACCTCTTCACCACCTGCTCCACGTCATCGTCCGATAATCTGGAGGATTGAGAGGAATGGGAATTGTGACTACCTGCAACAGACTGTAATAAAGGAGACTGCGGCACCGATTCCAAAGACTCAGATGGAACCGAGGGAGGGCCAGGTTTGTCGGAACCGATAACCTTCGGCTCCGAAGATTCTATATCCTTGTGACTGCTTGATGGCTCAGACACCTGAGCCAATGAAGCCGACTTTTTTGTCTTGTCTGATTTTGAGGCCTGATTACCTTCTTCAAAAGGGCCTTTCAACAAACCCCTCAAAATGAGTTTATTTTTTCTCTCCTGCAGGACCCTTGCACTAAACCCATGACAAATGGAGCAAGAATCCTGGTGATGGACTGCTCCTAGATAATACACACAACTTGTGTGTCTGCCCATTGGAGACATTTTCTGGGTGCACGAATCGCATTTTTTAAACCCAGATTGTCTCGACTCCTTGACAGATTTTTTAGGCATCTTGGAAAAACCAACTACTAGCAACCAACAACAATAATAGATAACAATAACTACAATAGAAAGACGCAAATATAAAAGAGGGTTTTTTTTGTTATTTTTTTTTTTGTTTTTTTTTTTTTTTAATAGGAAAGGAAAGGGGTGGGAGGAGAAGAAGTCTCTAAGTTAAACGACAGTCTCCTCCAACCTGAGGAGACGCCTCTAACTTAAATGGTGACTCCTTAAGAAAAGGGGAAGAAGCCTTGAAAAAAAAAAAAAACAGGCTAAAGAGAAAGAATCTTCTGACTTAAATGGATTCTTGAAGGGGAATAGAAGAAGAAACAAAGGCCCAAAGAGAACAGCCGAAGGCACACCAAGTAAAAAACAACACACACATGACCAGTCTACTTGGACTGGGAAGGTATAGTAGACTCTAATAGAAAGTTTTTGTGAAAAAATATAGTAAAAAGATGTATAATAAAGGTAATTACTAGCCTGAGCCAGTGAAGACAATCCCGATGCTTCAAGCGGCAAACAAGATCTGAGGAACAGCTGCTAAGCATCATGGGATAGGTTGTAGCCTCGAGCCAGTAGAAGCTCTCGAGCTTTGGTATGTGGCCGAGTCAGAGACGAGGTTCGGCTCTGAACCCAACCAGCAAGAATGAAGATGAGATAGGACAACATAACATCAAGTACTACAATAATATAGTAATTTCAGCATGTTGATCTCAGACACATATACTCACCCCCAAACATACACTAAGCACCTCATGGAGATTCACAGCATTAAGCTAAAAACAGGACAATTAAAAGACTGGGGATTACATCAATAAAAGCAAGGAAATGCAAGAGAATTCTTCCTATGCTGTCCTTAGCATCAGTAGAACTTTCCATGCTCTCCCAATCTCTCTTTCCTTTGCTGAAACAGACTCCTCTCACTTCATGGAAGCACACAATCACTTTGGAGTAAAGGAAATAATGCACGTCTCATCCTGAAAATTAGCTGCAAATCTTTTTATAAGCGAATTGCCCATCTACAACATCTTGCAATAGCCCTCTCCCATGTAAAATGTTTAAAGCCTCTTCCTTTTCAGCACTGTGGTACCACCCTTTCTGGAATTCCAGCCAACCATAATGCTTAGATACGCAGATTGGACCTAAAAGAAAGCACTCTGAGTTGGCAGGTCTAGTCTGAATCAAGAGTCAGCAGTTACTCAAAAAAAAATTGTGATTGTGGCTCAACTTTCTAGGCTCTTTAACCTGCTAGATCATGAGCCTCAGCCAAGCATATACTAAGGCTCAACTCAAGCTTGAGCTAGCTCTGGCTTGCATACTTCTAATCCATGGTTTGGCAGCAAAGGCCTAACATCAAAAAAACATTAATGCATTTCACCTATTTTTATCTGTATAAAAACCAATTTGCAGATCAAGCAATCATTTTTTGCAGAAGTTATAGGGGGTCTAAACACTTGAATGATAAAGAGAAGTAAAGAATCTTGGAACATTCTTGGAATAAAGTTTACACTTTTTCAATATTGTATTTTTAAAACTATTAGCTGCAAAATGCACACTGCTATTGGGACAGGATCCTCAAGCAAATTGAGAACATGGCTTCAGAAACCAGTGACAGATCTTTAGGTAAAAGGGTATGAAGTTTTACCCAAACTGCCAAAAGTGGGTAAATGTGCCACTCTAGACTAGAAGAGCAAAACTAAGGAGTCAGTGAAACAGTTGTTTTGCTCAACCATTCCAAGGTACATCATGAAACAGCAAGCTTAAAGTGGCCTTTTTACAGGAAACAGACCAGGGCAAACCAATCTAGGTAAGACAAAAAAAAATACAGGGTCTGGTAGAGATGTCAGAGCAAAGAGAGTAAATCCTGTCCACTCAGAAAAATAGTGGCCATTCCAACATTTTTCATGTCTTGGGAGGGAGGCCACTTGAAACAGAACTGTTACAGCCTGACTGCTAAAAACTGGATAAGGGAAGTTATGTCACAAGTATATAAACAAGAATTAAGGGCAGTCTCTCCCTTTATGGAAATGCCTCCTCCTCCTCCTCAGGGCTTGACCCATTAGGCAGTCCTCGGCTGGATAAGGTTATTTCATTTTGGCAGAAGAAGGAGTTCATTTGAAGGGGCAAGGGAAAGTGACTTTTTCAGACTCTTCCAATTCTCAAGAAAGAAGGCTCATGGGATCTCATTTTGGCACCCTTTAAAGCTGAAAAAGTTGCTAAGGCTGTCCATTCTTATCCCAAGGGCACATTTTGTAACTGTGAACTTGAAGAACGAGTACCTCCATATTTTTATCCACGAGGATCACGGACAATACCTAAGGTTCAGAGTGAAGTAGCATCACTTCTAATTTATTTTCTCTACCTTCTGGCCTTTCCACAGCCACTGGTTAAGAAATGTCTAACCATGTGTGAGAACAACGGATGGACACATCTACCCATTTGCATGACTGATTTAATTGGCATTGCAAAGGGTGCATTGCTTTGACCCATTTGGGCTTTTCTCTGAACTCCAATTCAAGCCTTCTTCCAGAAAGGTCAGAAATGTTCCTGGAAACTGCTGGATGCAGCACTGTATTTGAAAGCTTATTCTGTGGATATGGCATGGAACTCTCATGCTAGCCAGAAGGTTACATAGTTCCATAGGACATATGTGTTCTTCCATTCTGGATGTCTTTTTTGCTAGACTATATGTGAAGAAAATTCAGTGGTGCTTCATGAAACTTTGACAACAATGAAATCATCCACTGCAGCAGGTGTTTTGCATCATCCCTGCCATCAAGAAATAGTTCTCTTGTTGGGTACGATAATTAGAATACAATTAGGGCAGGCCTATAATAGCCCCAAAGGAGAGAAGGATCCTTACCATGGATGCTTTAGACTTTGTCTGAGAGACCTATTTAGCACAGATGAATGCCCAGGTAACATGAAGCACCCCATTCCTGTGCAAGTAAATCAGCCTGAAGGAGCTAATGGCCTTAATATTGTTTTCTCCAGCCATGCTGAGTTGTTACAGACAACATCAAAGTGGTCAGATATGTAAAGCAAGGGAATGTTCACTCTTACCACTTATGCAGACTGGTGGTGAGAGAAACAAGCTCTTCCCAAATGGAAATGCATCTGTAGGCTTCTCACCCCCTCCCATCCTAAAACATATGGTGGTAGATAAGTTAATCAGGACTCTACTCATTAGATATGAATAAATAATGGATTCTACAGTTTTCTTTTTACTCTTGCAGAAATGTGGCCTCCCAAGGCTGGACCTCTTTGCATCAGACAAGAATTGCCACCTGTAGAAGTGGTTTCAGATTCTTGTACAAACGGCATGGGTAGTAAATGCCTTTGACATCCCCTGGGGTAGGGAACTGCTGTAATCCTTTCTTACTTATTTCTCATCCCCCAAAGAACATTTCAAGCCCCAAGCCCTTCCCATTGTCCAATTGTCCAATTGTCCCATGTGGGAAAAGCATCAGTGATTTTCTCATTTAGTGTAAACAGCAAGGAACAAGGTACTCTTGCTCCCACAGCATTGCATGCTCACTGTCTTGGATGGGGAGCTCTAGTGCACCCCAACTTAAAGATCCTGGTCAGGCAGTCCAAATCCTAACAACCTTTTACATTTTAAAGAATCAGCTGTGCAAGGAAGTGATATTTTTTTAGAAGATCCAAAAAGTTAGCACAAGGAAGTTTTATTTGACTAAGTGGAGCTATTCCTCCTCATATTCTTCAAGATGAATAACAACAACAATAGAAATGAAGGCACTAGAAGTCCCTCATTACTTGACAGAACTCTTTACTGATGGCCTTTCCTATACCTTCACTTATATGCGCCATTCAGGCATATTTGCTTGTCTTCTGTTAGATCATCCCTCCCTCTCTTTGGTTAAGTAATAATTCAATGGGGTATTGTAGTTGAAACCTCCTAAGAAGCCTGTGTCTCCATATGGGACCTTAACTTTTTGACTGAAACATTATCCTCAACCCTTTTTAAATAGAAATTCTCAATGATCTTTAATTTTATTTCTCTGAAAACCCTGTTGTTGGTGGCTACAACTTCAGCTAAAAGAATATCCATGCTATAGGACCTTTCCCTGTTGTCTGTCTCCTACAAATTGTTGAGAGATAATATATGCCTGGCCTACAAAGTATCCTGTCATCCCACTCTGACGGACTTGTTACACATCATCAAAGCAAATAGCATCAAAATTATCCCATCTAGGAACCTAAACTTTGTCTGCAACCTAAATAAGACATGTTGGCAGGACACACGTGTCTCAGAGACTACCCCTTCTCTGGAATAGGCTTCCTATCCATGTGAAGCAGAGTTCTTCCCTAACCTTATTCAATGATAACTTGGACCAGTGGATGGGGAATTGGAAATTTACCCCACAGACACCCTATAAATGCTTGACCACCCATGCCTCACTCCTTAAAATAACCCCTGGGTATCAAAACTTGTCAGCTACATTTGGGAAGCAAGGCTAGGCTTAAAAATTCCCCCTGG
Organism: Protopterus annectens; assembly: GCF_019279795.1. Taxonomy (NCBI): domain Eukaryota; kingdom Metazoa; phylum Chordata; order Ceratodontiformes; family Protopteridae; genus Protopterus; species Protopterus annectens. Next base: position 1,061,813,799 of record NC_056730.1, on the reverse strand, counting down.
AGTCATTAGCCTTGAAATCACATATGAACCTGCAGGTTCCCATCGATAGAGCCATACACCAGTTTTCACAACCAACCCTTCTTTTGAACTAAAACTGGTTTCTGAAGTAGCACTCAACCAAACAATCCAGCTTCCTTATTTCCATCCTAACCCTTAGAAGAAAAATAAAACAGACGTAACCCAGAAAGATACCTGTGAGCAAATATTGACAGTGCTAATAAGAAACAGAGTACAAAGGACTGATCAGGATAAAATAATTTCAGCTAGCAGATGTAGGAGACTCTCTTTGATGCCTTCTCTGTGGGAAGAATAAAGATGCCTTGTTGAAGTTTCAAGTAATTTATTCAGTTAAATAGGTAGATGGATGAGTGTTGTTGCAATATGTTACACTCAACAGGTCAGTTATTTAAAGTCAGGTACAGACAATGGCTGGAGGGTCCAGGGAAGCTAATTGGAAGAAAATCTGGAAGTTAGAAAAACAAGGAGTTAGTCCCAAAGCTTAGAGGTTAGTCCCTTATTTGAATATTCCTGAATGACCTGTGAGGGTTTACCAGCTCAACAGCCTGTGGAATCTCATTTAGGTTTACTGCCTGTACCTCTTTGTGCAGGACAGTCCCTCTTTGAGCATTTGTGTCCTGAGGAAAAAAACTACAACATGGCAAATGTTCTGAGATTACAGGACAAAAACATTTCCTAATTTTTTTAACAGTTGTATAAAACAGTTATTATTAGAATGCTTTTTACTGAATTTGGCTTTTTGGCTCTGTCTCACAAATCCAACTTCAATAAAAAGCTTTCTAATAATGACAGAGGGATAATATTTTACTCTTTTCTGCCATCTTGCTAATATAGACTTGTGCAAACACACACACACACACACACACACACACTCATTTCTTTAGGACATAGGAGAAATCCAGACACCCCACAGGTGGATACAGGAAGAACATGTGATAATTACAACTACAACAACAACAATAATGATAATAATAATAACGTGTACTGGAAAGGAAAGGCAGCTTGATGCCATCTGGACATAATGAAAATAAATGCACTTAGCACAGGGTACAAGCAAACACTATTAAATTGCTATGGCAGACAAGTGTAGACGTGAGGGTAAAATTGTTAAAACTATTACATCGATAGACAGATTGTAATTGCTGGCAATCTGTCAGGAAGATTAAATGTGTTTTCCAGTATACATGTATGATGACCGTCCACTGGACCAGTAATCAAGGAACCTCAATCCTCACCACTGGCAACAATGGGGAATGTTCACTAAGAGGTACACACACAGTATTTCGAGATGCAGCTCTCTGCATCAAGTGCAATTTCCCTTAAGAGCACACAGAGACCACAGTCAGTCCGGAGATGGTTTCTCCCTATTGCTCCAGATCCCCAATAAGACTCCCCACTGGCACAGCCAGACTAGATGGACTTGAGATCTCAGCTGAGTGACCAAGCCAAGACCTTCAGCACCCTCTCTGTCCAACCAGTGCCTTGTGTCCCTGCCCAAGTAGCTGACGCACTCTTTGAGGTTTGATTTACACACACACACACACACACACACACACACACACACACACACACACACACACACACACACACACACACACACGTACACACCTGAGAAAGGATTACACATTTACCAGCTATGCCTCCTTCTGCCCAGACTATAAGGTAGTTTTCACTGCCACCATTCACTCCTTATCAGCTATTTTAGTGCCCTTAACAAAGGGTGTCCAATCTTACTGTGTACTATTAATATTAATACAAATGGTAGTTTGACCAAGAGCATGGCTATTAGGAGTGGCCCACACAGTGACATATGCAGGTACTCTCAAAAATTAAATATCTCTACACAGATCAGCCACAATGAAAAGTTTGAATATATTCAATAAATAAATAATAAAAGAACAAGACAATGCTAAATATATATTCACAGTGACATCAGATTTCAAAACAACAGGGAATATTTAAAATAACATTGCAGTACAGGCTCACATAAAGAAAAAAACAAAATCTAAACTAAGCTTCATTATATTCCTGACTGTATCTAAGAGTTATACTGTTCCCTAGAAACTTACTTCATTAGAGCAAGGGAGACATGGTGAATGTTTTTTCTTGTTGTTGTTGTCAGGTCCAAGACAGAATGCAGAATGCTCTCTCTCACTAAGAGTCTTCTCAAATTAATATCTAAAATATCACTGCTGGGATAGCTTGCAGAATGACGTCATTTCTGGTCATCTGATTTCTTGTTCCCAGGCCAAAACCCCCATTGCTAGAAGCTGGCAGCATTTAGCATCTACCTGTAAAAATATATAGACAAGGGTTTTTCCTCAGATCTTTGGCAGATGCTGGAAGTCATAAAACAATTGCATTCCTTCATGCTTCAAAATTAGCAATTAGTTCACTCCAAGGACAATACAGAAAGCTTCATTTTACAGACCTTGTATCTCTAGCTGTATTGAAAACTTGAGAGATAGACTGTTTATTGGGTCCTATAAAGTAATTTAATTTCAGCTCTTTTTCTAAAGTTTGCTGGACTGACGTTAACCCTCCAGTTTCCTCTGTTGACATATACATTTAAACAGCTACAATAGTGCATGTACATTTCTGTTCTCTTCCAGTAGGGCACACTGTGGATACATTTTAAGCACAAGCACTTTACAAAATACCTTTTCAATACAAACATCTGTACAGAGCAGTTTGATATACACCACATACAATTCTAATACATTTGTAACACAAGATCTCATATAAATCATTTTGATATTCACCAATGACATATTATTTACAAAATTCCAGCTAGCTGTTCTGGCAGTCTCTCCTTTTGTCATAACAGGCATAAGCCATTATTTTCTAAATCAACTTCATAGGCATAAACCTGCACCTCTCAACTGTCCCTCATTCTGAGTCTAAAGCCTAGGTTCTTCACAGTACTATGTTGAAAAGGCCTGTCCCACATTCAGTGTCAGTATTTCTAACTGATCTCCATAATAGCTCATGAAAGTAACTTTTTTTTAAGACTGCAATAATATATTTCAGCATGCTGTGTGCTTTCTTGTTGAAGGTGTAAGTAGGCTGTTAGCAAATGTTTCACATTTTACCCATGTGTGCCATATTATGAGTGGTACTGTTCCATAATTTGGAAATGGAAGGTGAAGAGCTCTGCACATACCAAACTGAATTTGTTTGTGTTTGTGCCTTTCGGCTTTTCCCCGTTAGGGGTCACCACAGCAGAACTCCGGTCCGCTAATGATTGGCAGTAGATTTTTAGGTACTGGCTTGCCGGGCCTAACGCACAACCTTCAACGAAGGAACGCCCATTCACGCATGTCGCTACACAGAAGACGCTCGAACTGAGAATCGAACGGGCAACGGCTAACTGTGAGGCGACAATGCTACCACAGCACCACCACCACAGTCACATACCAACCTGAATATGCTTCATTTTTCAGTATTCAAAAGCCAGTCTTAGAAGGGAAGATATTTTTGCCTGCAAAGTAGAACTTTATTCTAGTGACCCGATGTCAAGGTTTCCGTGGATGGCTCTTCTTATACAGTCCAGATTTGTAAGCAGCAATGAGAGAGGGTGAACCTGCTGCACATAGTTAAAAGGAGACACACTTTATAATTATGGTTACACACACACACACACACACACACACACACACACACACACACACACACACACACACACACACCACATATTGAACAATAATGCGAAACTTAAGTATTCTAAAATGCAGCTGTGTTAACTACAATCTATAAGGGAGTAATTAAACACATCATCTAGATTTATTTTTAATAGTGTGCAACACAAAAATATCTGGCCGTCATATGCCTTTAGCCACACTGCCTTTCATTCTTGTGCTTTCAAAACACCAACATAGTGTTAGTAGAGCACAGCTATCAGGAACTCCTTACATATATTTTAGATTTTTGGATTTTATACCCCTCTACCAAATATCTAAAAATCTTTGTTAAAAACTAAAAAGTAAAAAAAAAAACAGAAAAAAAAGACTTTTATAAAAAGGAATGCTTTTTATTGTAGTACTCTAAAAAGTAAAAAATAAGCTCCCTGGCTCACAAAAGAGACTAGGCAAAAAAATGCAACTTAGAAATAAAATCTGGATTAAATGGAGACATACAAAAAAGCAAACTGATCACTTAAACTTTTGTCAACTGAGAAATGCCACTAAGAAAGCCATATTCCTTGACAAAAAAACTATTATCTACAATTCCAACAAACTCAATATCAAAACCCACAAAAATGCTGGTCAGGAATAAATAAATTACTTAATCCTGGCCACTCTAAAACACCCACCCCCTCTAATTTGACTCAACATTCTTCTACCAAAATTGCTGACACTTTCAACAAATTTTTCTCTAAACTGTCCAATCTCTAGCCAATTCTTTACCAGTAGTGTCCACATCTAACTCACCTGTGTCGACTAGTTCATTACCCCTATTTCAACTGCAACCCATTCCCACATCTCACATACACAACCTACTGCTGAAACTCAAAGCTTGTACCCCATCAGCTGATCTCTGTATTCATCGCCAACTTCTTACTCATCTCCTCCAAAATCACCTTCTAGTAGACTGCCAACATGGTTTTAGACCACATCATAGCACCACCACAGCTCTCCTATCCTTTACAGACTGTATAAATACAAATCAAAATAATCTCCTATCCTCTGCCATGCTTATTGACCTCTCCAAAGCACGAACTATTGATAGATACACTTAAATCTCTCTCATTAGATACACTAACAGTCAAATGGTTTCAATCTTATTTAGAAAACAGACATCAAGCAGTCCTCTAGGACAATGAACTGTCCTGTCTGCTCCCTATTACTCTCGGAGTCCCACAAGGATCAATTTTGGGACAGCTCCTCTTTACTATATTCATTAACAATCTGTTAGCCTCCCTTCCTCAAACCACCTGTATACAATATGTTGATGACTCAGCCTTAATCTGTGCCTCCTCCTCACCCTCCCAACTTCAAGCCACAACCCAAAAAATATTTACCTTAGTAGAAAATGGGTTCAGAAATCCCCCACCATAAACTTCACAGCCATCTCTGAAAATGGTACAGTAATAGCTCCTGACACAACCACCAAACATTTAGGGGTAACAATTGATCACAATCTTAATTTTGACACTCATATCAATCTAACTATCAAATCAGTTAATAGAAAACTGGGCTCCCTGTACAAAATTAAATCCTTTCTTACTCCTTCAGCCAGGACTACTATTGCCCAAACTCACCTAATCTCTACCCTCCTCTATGCCTCACCAATCTATACAAACCTCTCCAAAAGCAATATAAATAAGTTGGCAACATCTTATAACAACATAGCCAGATTTGCCACTGATGCCCCATTTCGTACCCACCACTGCAAAAATCTCAAACTTCTCGGATGGTTAAAACTGCATAGTCGATTTCTTTTTCAGCAACTCATAATCATTCACAAGATCCTGCATCATCCCTCAAATACACCCATACTCAGAAACCTTATTAGCCCCTATAAAATCTTTTAACCTTACCATCTGCTAACAGAGTACTTGTCTCTACCCTAAAATCCAATAACAAATCTGGGGACTGCCTATTTACTAACTCAATTGGTATCCCATGGAATAAACTTCCAAGAGAACTAACATCCCTGACATCCACTCCTCTTTTCAAACAACTTAAAACCTTCCTAAAATCACAATGGCTATGTCCATGCTCAAATCCTGACTGACACTGTCTCCCTTTTGCTTCTCATTTTTAAGTCTATTGGTACTGGATTCCTCTTGCTTTGATTATTTCCCTTTTTTAACTATTCCTAAATAATTTTTGTTTAGCTATGTAATAACTCTCTGTGTTATGTTATTATCTATGACTGTACTTGTAAAAAATATGTATATTAATTATGTTTAAGTTGAGTCTTAATAGTCAAAAATCCTTTTTAACTATGTTTTCAAAATTTCATTACTGTATTTGGAGCTTTTCTCCCCCGGCCTCCGCTGAAAATGGACATATATCCAGTCGGACTTTCCCGGTCAACAAATGTAAAATAAAATAAATAAGGAAGAAGACTTTTCAAAAGAAACACTGACAAGCTGATTTCAGAAAAGCATTCAAGGTTAGTTTTGCTGATTCCTGCTGCTTCTTCTGGTATCTTTTCATCACAATCAGCAAAACAACCTTGAATGCTTTTCTGAAAACATCTTGTCTGTGTTTCTTTGGCAAAGCTTTCACTCTTCTTCCTTATTGTTTACTTTTTAGAGTGACTCAATAAAAACATTCTTTTAAAAAAATCTTTTTTTTGTATCTGAAACACCTAAATGTTATATAAAGAAGCATAAGCAACTCAAATGCTACAAGAATAAACTTTTATTTTGATTAAAAAAGTGAAGTTCTGTCCTTTGCACTGGCCATGGGTAAGGTTTGTCCTGTAAAATCTCTTGTTTCTACAAAAAGAGTCCCACTTCAGATATTTGAAAAGGTGGCAACCCCCACCTCATTCTTAGTTAAAAAAAATTTATTTTTATTTTTAACAAACAAAAATTACAATGCACCATGAGCTATCACTATACAACTTTTTTTGTTGTTTGTCTTTCGGCTTTTTCCCGGTAAGGGGTCACCACAGTGGAACTCCGGTCCACTAATGATTGGCAGTAGATTTTTACAAAATGCAGAGGTGCCAGCTCGACGCCCATCCTTCAACAAAGGCACGAGCTATCACTATACAACTATATTTCAGAAAACAACTTTCACCCGAACTGTCATCAGGTAGAGTGGTTTACAGTTTGATCATTGAAAATGCCTGTTTTTACAAGGTTATCACTAGTCTTTATTAGCCTATTTGGTATCACATGTAATATGAGAGGCTGCGTTTGTCTTTGTGGGTTTCCTATTCCTTGAAGCAAATTATCAAAGCTTTTTTTTATTAAAGAACTTTTTCTAGTCTGACTTGTCCTTATCAATGCTTGTATCACATAATATGAGAGGCTGTACACACTTTTATAGGGCGCACGATTCCTGAAATACACTATGAAAGACTAATCTTCTCTTAGTTGTCAAAAGTGATTACAGTACCTGCTTATAAGAGGATCATATACATGACTAATGTGAACAGTTACCATTTTTGTCCTGCTGAAGACAGATCTTTTTATATGCAGGGGAGGTATTTACTTAGATCCACACTAGGTAACTCCCATTTTTAAAAAAAAAATACTTGCATCCAAAGAAATAGTTTACAGTGGAATCAAGGTCACAATGCTCATTTTTACAGAGCTCATGAGCCAGGCTACATTTGGAAATCAGTACATCAGGTCTAAGCTATTTGAAATCTATTTGTACAGTCTGACTCCTTATACTCTGGCAGCTACTGTTTGAGATTCATCCCAAACAAAGACCCATCAAGATGTGTAATAGATATTGGCTATAATAGATATGTTCATTGGTTCATACGTGTATACTAGGCTAGCAAACACTAGGTCCCTTATAAGCCAAGTAGTGCAACCCATATGTGACCCATAAATTTCATTTATATAGAGACTATTTACTGACCAGCTCAGTCCATCAGAGACATAGGCACCAGACCAGGGATGGATTTCTGATTACCTATCCACTGGTCCAAGTTGCACTTAAAAAGGGTTAGGGAGGAATTCTGCTTCTCTGAGTTCTCTGAGAAACACCTCTCGCTCTCTCTCTCCCCAATATGTCATATTTATGTCACAAGCAAAATTTAGGTCTTTTGATATAATAGTTCTGATGCTGTTTGTTTTGTGGATATGCAAAAGGTTAGTCAAAAACAACAGGAATGTCTTTTACACCAGGCAAAGATCACTTTTCTGTAGTCTGTATGATACAGAGTAAAGAGACAGGGCTTTGAGGCAAGCAGCATAGGAAATTTTGTTTACTCCCTGTATTCTTTTCATAAGGAACCCTTGTGGGCTTTCCTGTTGTTGCATCTGTCTGGACAGCTATATACCAAAGGGGGCATTATACTCTCGGATGGGTCTGATGAGGGCTGATTACAGTGGTATGATGGATGACCTCTGTGGTCATGCTCTTACTTATAAATTCAACAACATGGAAGGATTTTGTTACTATCTTCAGCATATGTTGACTGAAAGGTAAGTTGTTATCTATATGAGTTCCCAGATCCCTGATTAGTGAAATGACTTTTAGGAGTGTTTTATAAATGCTGTAGTTGCCCGGTATGGCTGACTTCCCAAAAGGTACTATAATGCATTTCTTGTCATTGAGTTTTAACCCATGGATTTGGCACCAAACATTTGTCTGTGTTAGACCTTCCTGTAGGGTGTTCTTGTCTTGACGAGAGTCAAAGATTGCTCCCAGTTTGCAAACATGGTCAGCCAGAGGCCTTTGACATTGGCTTTGATCCCCAAGAAGTAGATTCCAAAGAGGAGCAGGCCCAGCACAGAGCTCTAAGGAATTACACTGGTGATTGGTCTCTCTGTGGAGGTGACCTCACTGATCCTAACCTCTTGAGTCTTATCTGTGAGCCAGCTAGCTATCCAGTGTATTATAAGTGGGGTTTATGCCTAGTTCTGTAAGTCTGTTGACAATGCCTGAGTGGGGGTATTGTGTTAAATGCTTTAGTCAGATCTAGGTAGGCAGTACGTACCACTTTCCGCTCATCTATTGCCTTAGTGACATCTTCAAAAATGTCCTCTAGGTTCAGTAAGCATGACCTTCCTTTGACAAAGCCAAACTGGGATGGATCCAGTGTCTGCAATTCCACTTTGTCCTTGTTGATAATTTTCATTGTAATTCTTTCCATGGCTTTGCAAATAAGACTAGTCAGACTAAATGGTCTGTAGATCCCAGGAACTGTTGATAGTCCAGCCTTATGAAGGGGGATGACTGCTGCAGTTCTCTAGTCTTGTGGCACAAACCCTGGTATAAGACTACAGTTAAATAGTAACTCCAGGGGTCCTGATAAGTTATATTTTAGACTGTTCAGGAGGCATCCTGGGATGTTATCAGGGCCCATTAAGACAGTGTTCTTGGATTTAGTGACCACAACCAGTACATGCTTCCTGGTTATAGTGGGAGGGGTTATGTTTGAAGGATTTCATGGGAGATGGTTGGGAGTGAGAGGAGGATAAAGTTGGAAGTGAATTTCTGAATTTTTCCACTAACAGGTTTGCAGTATCACTAGACTTAGTGAATGTGGCGCCATTAACCACCAGTTCAGCACATTGCTGAGTGCTGTCCTTGAAGTTTCTGTCATAATTGCAGAAAGCCTTATGAGTATCTTAAATCTGGGAGGTTAACTTAACCTCAAAGTTGGCTTTGTTTGACATAATTAGCCCTCTTAGTTGCCTATTTTGTTTGATGAGAGTGTTTTTATCTTTATGAGAATTACTCTTCCAGATTTTTGCCATATTTTTTCCTTTTGTTGCACATGCTGTTTAATTTGGGATTCCACTAGTGCAGTTTGTTTCTGTGGCTAGTCCTGGACTTACTTCTGGTAGTTACAGCAGCCTCTGGGCAGCCACTGACATTGTTGTACAGATCTTCTGAAAACAATTCAGTGTAGGCTGCTGTGTTATCAGGGTTTGGAGGAGGACTGAATTTTGACAAACCATCACTTAATGAAAGGTAGTTTGCCTTGGAATAGTTCCTGTTATTGGTTTTATTGGAATTATAGAATTAATTTTGATTTCAAAGGAGGCAACTTTATGATCTACCAGGGAGGATGAGACATTGGGGGGAGGGATGCAGCGTTCTCCAATATTTGAGTATGAGATCCAGCTTCTATCAGGCATTTTCACTGTTTAGTCCATGAAGTCCATGAATCTCTGTACCTATAGATTTGAGGCTGCATAGGATTTCCAGTCTATAGAGGGGTAATTAAAATCTGCCATGAGTAGAGTGTTAGGTTGGATGGTAAGTGTCTCCAGTAGGTTCAAGCATGCATTGTGAGCTTCTTGTCACATGGAGGGTGACCTATAGCTAACTAGGAAATATTACCAGATTTTTGTCTATGGTGTGCCACAGATGGAGGAATTCTAGCATGCCATCCTGTTTGACCAGCCTAGATGTATACTTGTTATTGATGTATATCAAGACACCTCCACCTTTAGTCTTTATCTGTGCAGCTACTGGTCTAAAAGCGTGGAAGACACTGAAATCTTGCACTTCCAGGGTACTATCTGCAGCTTTAAACCGTGTCTTGATCACTGCACAGATATCTATATTATCAAGTATGAGGAGTGCTTACAGGAAGTATATATTTTTTAAGGCTCCTGACACTGAGCAGTAACACCTTGAGGTTCATCAGGTTTGGCAATTTGGCATTGCCTAAAAAAGGCAATATGAAGGTAGATAAGCTTTTAGCCAGTATTCACAAGCCTAGAGAGAGAAGTGCAGTCTATCCTTGGCAAAGCAAAGTTGTCTGTTAACCATGTCCTCTCAAGTTGACAAATATTGGATCCCCTTAGCATGACACCAGAAAGACAGCCAACTGTTAAAATAAATAATCTTTTTCTCATACTGTAGCATCATCCTTGGTTATGGCAATATGCTGCTCAGTGCCAGGCTCATCTCAGCCTGAGACGTAGAGCTCCATAATGTCTTTCTTCATATAGTCCAGTGAGATACATTCATGTCATTTACACCTACATGAACTATGGAATCATACTGGCACCTGTAGTGTAATGACTTGAGTATGTCTGTGATTTGGCAGATCATGGCTCCAGATTGGCAACTAGCCATTATCTTCTACTTGTTTAGCCTGGTTAAATGGGCATCAGTATAACTTACAGCTGAGTCTCCCATGATGAGAGTCCTGGGAAGTGTGTTTGCTTGCCTTAGGGCTTAGTATTTGGGGGTCCATTGAATATGATTGTATGTGGTTATGTGTTCTTTTTTTCCCATTGTCTTTGGGCTTGCTGAGACATAGCTTTGACAACAGACAGTCTAGGAGATATTTGTTATTTCATGATAGTGAGATACATTACCTGGATACTACTATAGTTAAAGAATGTTTTAAATCCAAGGTATACAGGAAGAAAACTTTTTGCAATGCATATCTTCATTTCAATAGCCACCACCCCCTTTTTCAGAAAAGAAGTATTGTTAAAGGGCAGGCCATTAGAATTGCTCGGATGACTTCTCACAAGGAGGATGCTGTTCAGGAATTTAAAGGTTTAATCAACATGTTTGCAGAGAGAGAGGTTATCCCACTGAGTTGGTGGAAAATATTTTGCAATAAATTCTTGATCAGTGGGGCTCAAAGTACAAACCACTATTGGGTAGAGACCTTTCTGAAACCCAGAACATTGACAAAAGTAAAAAGGTTGAACCATCTGGTAATTTCACACAAGCTTGCGTTATACAATACAGCCCATTATATAGTGAAATAAAGAACATTCTTAACAAGAATTGGAGTATTTTTAGAACTGACAATGATATATTTCAGGCAGTGGGTGATAAACATTTGTTTTCAACCAAAGTGGGCCACAACTTGAAGTTAACCTTAGAAGGTAGTTCAACTTTTAGAAGTAATAACAAAAATGAATGTACCAAAGCCTGTGGACACTGCTCACAATGCACCTTCATTTTACAGGCAAAAAGTGTGGTTTTAGACAATAGGGCCAGGGATACAGTGTTTTTTAAGAAAGGCAACTGCCTTACCCAAGCAACCGCTACCCCAAAACAAAACACGTGCAACACATAGCTCACAAAGCCAGTGTGCCGAATTGTCACAGCCCTTAAGGCTAAACAACACACCTGATACACTTGTAATAGGCGACTCTATCGTCAGGCACACTGACGTCCCGCTCACCAGACTGAACAAGGAGAAGGTCACAGTGAGCTGCCTGTTGGGCGCTAGGATCCGCCACATAACACAAGCACTCAGGTCACTAAAAGGCAAGTACAAATATGACTCGGTCATTGTCCATGCTGGTGTGAATGACCTGAGACGTACTTCCCTGGACTACATGAAAAGAGACATAGAGGAGCTCTCTGAGCATATAGCCCAGGCAGGTATGACTCTGACCTTGAGTAGTATCTTACCCTTACCAAGAATGATGCCACAATATGAAGACAAGATGATCAATTTCAACAATTGGCTTAAGTATTGGTGTCATTCAAAGGGGATCTAATGCCTGTCAGCCTGGGATGACATGCTCGACAAGCCACGATGCTTCACTAGGGATAGCTTGCACCTGTCACCCCTGGGCTTTTGGATATTGGCAAAGGCTCTTGCTTCCCCCATAGTGCCTTTTTTAGGCAAGGCTCAAAAGACAAACCCACCTCCATGGGTTTCACAAGGGATAAGAAACTAAGAGTAATGCTACTCAATGCCAGAAGTCTAAAGCTCAAGATGCATGCACTCAAAACTCTCCTTAGCATGGAGAACATCGATATCTGTGCAGTAACAGAAACCTGGTTCAAAGCTCCCGAGAGCACCCCAGCACTACCATGCTTTTCGGCCCCAAAACTTGGACCGAACCACAAAAGGAGGGGGAGTATCAATATTCGTCAAAGATACCCACACCTCCAGGTTGGTGGCACAGCATGAAGCATCAGAGACTATCCATGTGCAACTAACAGTGGGTAAAACTACCTTCCAGTTTATAGCCTGTTACAGACCACCCTCCCAAACCCAGGAACCCCACTCGGCCTTCCTGAGAACACTGGAAAATATGAAGGTCTCTCCAAACACCATTATATTGGGCGACTTCAACTACCCAAACATAGACTGGGAGCATTACTCTAGCTCCAACACCCTAGCCCAAAGGTTCCTAGAATTTATAAACTCAAATGCTATGGAACAACTTGTTACCACTCCCACAAGAGGGGAAAACATACTGGACCTGATCATCACCAACATGGGGACTCTATGCTCCAGACCAGAAGTGTATCCCTCATTGGTAAGATCAGACCATAAACTAATCTCACTGGATATTCACATCCCGACCCCACCCCTGCCCAGAAAACCACAGTGAAAAACTTCTAAAGCAAATTTCACACTCCTCAAAACCGAGGTGGAATCCTTCAAAGCCCCTGAGCCTGTGGAAAATACAGCCCAGACTGCAGAATCCTTTATAAACGCATTCTATGAACACCTTCAGGAATGCATGGATCATGCAATCCCAAATAAAACCAAGACCCAATCCTCCAAAGGCAGACGTCCTGTCTGGTGGACCCCAGCCATAAACAAACTATACAATAGAAGGAGGAAGCTACTACATGATAGAGCAAAATCCCAAAAAGGGAAGACATCTCTGATCAGTATTAGCAAAAAACTACGGGCACTCATAAAATCGTCTAAGGCAAGCTTTGAGAGAAAAATTGCACAGGACACTAAGGATAATCACAAGGCTTTCTTTAGTTATGTTAGGAACCTGGGTGGGAATTCCCAGATATGCTCAGAATTAGTCCAAAATGACAAAAAATACATCAAACCCACAGACATTGCCAACATCCTAGCTGACAGGTTCAGTTCAAACTTCTCCCTCTCCTCCCCACCAAAAGGGCAAATATCTATCCCAGCAGAGTGCTGCCCCCCTGACATCTCAGATGCTCAGGTAAGAGCCACCCTCTCCAAAGCAAAACACACAGCATCAATGGGACCAGACGGTGTCCCGGGCTGCGTCCTACATGAACTCCAGGAAGAGCTAAACCCAAACATAAAACTACTGTTCAATCTCAGCCTTACTACAGGATATGTACCCAAAGAGTGCCGTACAGCAACAGTGGTCCCTCTCCACAAAGGTGGTGCCTCAATGGATCCTGGAAACTATCGCCCCATAAGCCTGACTAGTTTGGTCTGCAAAGCTATGGAAAGGATCATCATGAACCTCATAAATAAAGATATTGGGGACCTACAGACACTGGATCCTACCCAGTTTGGCTTTGTTAAGGGCAGATCCTGCCTCTTAAACCTGGTTGATTTCTTTGAAACAATCACCAAGGCCATTGACGAGGGGAAGGTGGTCCACACAGCCTACCTGGACCTCGCAAAAGCCTTTGATACAATACCCCACTCGGTCATTATAGATAAGCTCACCAGCTTAAATATAAACCCCCATGTCACTAGATGGGTTGCAAACTGGCTCAAGGACAGAACCCACATGGTTAGAAATGCTGGAGCCATGTCAGACTCCAAACCAGTTACAAGTGGTGTCCCACAAGGCTCAGTCCTGGGACCTCTCTTGTTTGGTATATATTTCTCGGAGGTACAGGCCAACATGGAAGGATTGTGGCTGACCAAGTTTGCAGATGACTGCAAACTGGGTGCCATAATCGACTCTCCAGCCGACACAAGCATCCTCCAAAAGGGCCTCATAGAATCAGACAACTGGTGCCAGAGCCATGGCCTCAAGCTAAATGCCAAAACATGTATAGTCATCCCCTTTGGCAAAAACAGTGCCCACAAATTACCACATAGGTGGTAATCCATTAAGTACAGAAGAAGTAATTAGGGACCTGGGGACCCAAGTTGATAGCAATCTCTCATTTGACAACCACGTGGCCAAAGTGGTTAGAAAAACATTTTATATAGCCCACCTAATCATGAAGGGATTCACATCTAGATCAGGGAGGTCATCGTGCCTCTTTACTCATCCCTCATCAGGCCCATAATTGAGTACAATGCCCCTTTGGGATGTACCTTACCAGACACCTGCAGCAACTGGAAAGACCCCAAAAGTACCTCACCAAGAGGATCAAAGGGCTTAAACAGATGCCATATGCTGCCCGGTTAAAGAAACTCCAGCTCTACTCAGTGGCATACTGCCTGCTCAGAGGCGATCTGTGCCTGACGTATAAAGCCATGTCCAACCCAGAATTAATGGACATGCTGCACCTCAGAAAATCCAAATCCCATCGAGCTACGCGCTTGAGAGACTTGAACCTCAGCACTGAAATAAATAGGACATGCTGGAGGGACAGATTCATAACCCAGAGGCTCCCTTCACTCTGGAATATAATCCCAGTCCAGCTTAGGCAGAGTCCCTCATTGACTCTCTTCAAGAGGAATCTTGATGAGTGGATGGGAGATCGTAGGTTTACCCCGGGTATCACTTCTGTGTCACTGTTAGACAGAGGCACAGTATACTAACCTCGAAAAAGGGCATAGCAAAATTAATTTAAAATGGGTGGCGAAAGCCAAACACACTCTGGCTAGGCTTATAAATGCCCTAGGGCAGATAGCCTAGTATGAACCTATGAACCAATAAGTTAGTATATTTGGCTAACTGCAACACCTGTGCAGGGTTTTATGTTGGAAAGACTGAGAGAGCTTTCAAGTCCAGGATTTACGAACACCTGTATGAAATAAAAAAATAAAAGGAAACTAATGCCCTGTACAGGCACAGCAAAGTATGCAATAACTTTTCTGGTTTTAAATTTGGTATCCTGGATGTTATTCAAATAAACCCTAGGGGTGGGGATTGGAAGAATATTTTGAACAGAAGAGAACTTATGTGGCAATTGAGGTTAGCTGCTAACCTGTACCCTGGCTTGAATGATTTTATATCTGTTGTACCAGCTTTAAAAGAAAAAAAAATGGGAAAATATAATATAATATATATAATATAAAATAACCTTGACATTTGAACACATTTTAAAGTTGGTATTTTTATTATAGGTCAGTCCTATAAGTTTCTTAACAATAGTTTTACATGAAATGGCTAATATAAAGTTTAGTATACATGTTTTTTCACTTTAAATAAGAATGGCAATTAGTAATTATTTATTAATTTATTCACGTGAGATGAAAGTGATTGGTGTGTATTCAACCTATTGATTAAGTTTTTGGTGTATTTAAAAACTTGGCTGCTTGTACCTCTTGTTCTGATGAAGTCAAATTTTATTGATGAAAGCACTCAACCTGGTAATAAAAACAGTGTGATTTCTATTTGTCCTGCTGGTGATTTTCTTGGTGTAAGTTATTTAGAAAGATCACTTTTAAGTGTTTCGGTATACACTAGTCTGTGTGTGTATTGTGTACTATGTGAGGTGGGTGTTTTGTGCATGGATTTGGCAACCTCATGTGGGTGTGTTTGCAAGAGTTTAACTTTCAGTGTCATTGTGCAAGTATATCTCTTGCACACTGTGTCTGTTTCTTTAAGGATTACATGGCTGTCAGTAAATATGAGACAATTGCAACATTGTCTCAAGATACCCATATCCACCAAGCTAGCTACAGAGAAGTTAGGAAATTACATATCCATGCTGTCCAGTCCTTTGATTAGTGAGCTAAATGGGGGTGGTGTATTGGGGTTAGAAGGCTATTAAGGGTGTTTTGCTGGTGCAGACTTATAAGGGTGCTTTATTTGTGGCAGATTATTCTGAACAGTATTAAATTCTACTAACTTTACTCTTTATACAATACTGAATTCTACTAAATCTGTAGGTATTGTCACTCAACTCTCTATTAGTTGCTCTAAGCTTGTTGGCACACAAGGCATTTTCTCTATATTTACTACTTTACAGGGTACAGCTTTATGCGTCATTCTATAGGGAAATTTTACTTTCTATTGAGAAGAATTGGTGGTAAGAGTACTTATTTAGCTTATACAAGAGACAATAGCAATGTGGGAGATGGGGCAGACACAAAGAAGAGGGGAACAGAAAGGCACCAGAACACAACTTTAAGCAGGTAATTTATAATCAGAATACAAAATTATAGGATCAAAACTGGAATATCAACAACTGAAAAGCACTGAAGCACACATCCTCGAGCAGAAAAAACAATATGCTCACTACTGAATTCTATTACAGTTTAAGGCACCAGACTATGCAGAAATTTACCAGTAATACTGTTTATGGAAAAATGCAGCAATAAATAACTAAATAAGGCTCAAGTCTGGCAGTAGTCCACAGTTCTGCCACAACTGAATGAAGTTAGAAGACTAAGGCCCAGCAGGGTTTAAAATACAAATGGCTAGCTTTTACAAGTAATTCTACTTGTGAAGAATGAAGTGCAGTACAATGTAGAAACACAATTTTCCCACAACTGCAAATTAAGCTACAAGACTAAAGTCCCAAAACAAACTAAACAATGCAAAGAAACATGGAAAAGGAGCAAAAAGTACAAAGAATTATCACCATACAGGTCACTATAAGTGCAACTTAATCAGAATTTAAATTAAACTTTTTTTTTCCTCTTTCCTCATGGTTTTTCTCACTTCTCCAAGTCTTTCATAAAAGACTCTGGATTGGGGTAGCTCTGTAGTAGATATAGCAGACTAGCTATAGAGGGATCCAATAAAAAACATTTTTTGACATAGCAATTGATATATGGAAAGACCCCTCCCAATACTGTTGTTTTCCTCTCTGTATACTTTTGTCAGCCTAGGCATGTTTTTCTTTTTCTGTCACATCCTTAAACTGTGCCACAGCATCAACTTTTTACACGTTTATCTTTACCTGCATATAATATTTTCTCCTGCTTAGCTAGGTCACCCACCAATTCAATACATCTATTTTGTTAACATTTTATTTTAATTCTGTGCGTGCACCAACCTATGTATATTTTACTCTGTATGTGCACTGTTTTATTTATTTATGTCAAGTCCATTTATTTACTTTAAGCTCTTGTGACTGGTATTTATTTTAGTATATTTATGCACTGTTTATCTGACAAAAGAGTAATAATTATTTACACTGTTGAGTAGCAAGATGAATGGCATATATCTTTCCTGAGACTACTTAAGTCTACTAGCAGTGAAAGAGATATTAATTGGAATAATTCATATTTGGCTTGATTTTATAGCAAATGTAGACTAGAAGTTTCTGACTTTTTTCAGAGTGGTGGCAGTACTATAACACCAGGAGGACAGTTTCTGGGAGGTGTGTGTGTGTGTGTGTGTGTGTGTGTGTGTGTGTGTGTGTGTGTGTGTGTGTAAATAATAGCTTGTGTGAAAGGTACTTAACATAGATAAAAACAGCACTAGAAGGCATTGGTTCACAAAGAGAGAGAGAGAGGTATAAGACTCAGTTCTGTAAGTTGCCTGTATGTGGTCCAGTCTGGATTTGGTGGCTAGAAGTCTATAGCCCGGGCAGAAGTATGTATTTCCTTCATACCCTTGGAGCTAGCTTGTACTTATAAATTAGTTGCTGAGACAGGCTTATGTGCACTCTCTTGGTATTACTTCATCCTTGGTTGGCAGAGATAGAATTCAAACCTGATTGGTGCCAGTCCTGCATCACATTAAGTGGCAGTGGTTACACCTCACTTCCACATTTGGTGGTAGTGGTACCACTATAACTGAACTTCACAGCTAAATGTTTTTAGTAAGAAGTCTTACATATTCTTACTATATTGTTCAAACTCATCACATTCCCAAACAGAAATGTCTCCATCAGAACCCCAGAACTGCAGCTAGGTTATCTGGCACTCTGTGTAGTTCCCTAATCAGGTACCCCCTCAACTCTTAAGTTAAGGGCAAAAAAAAATAAACCCTTTCCAAGATGAGGACCAAAGACAAAAAGCTCTTCTGCAGCAAACCACTTGCTACAAAAGTAAAAAAATGGCTTGCTATGGCTAAATACCATATATAAAGTTCTTCAGCTGTGACCACAGATACAGTATTCATATTTATTTATGAATGCTAATATTGTGCTATTGCCCAATTAGCATCTGCTCTTTGTACCCCCTAACACCTCACATCCCAGACAGCTGCCCCTTCACCCTATCCTAGCTACTCCTCTGGTCTAAGTCATCATTTAGATGAACATAAAGCCCCTTGTGGGTGCTACACATACATTAATATGTTAGCACAGTGCACATTCCTTTAAGGGGAACTTCAGGTACTGGGAATTTTGGGATCTTTCCATTAAAGTCATTATGTGCAAACATTTTGGTGACTACATCTCATAACTAATGCCTCTTACTCATTAATCTTCATAATGTATGCTATTTGTTCATATATACATGCATGCATACATACATACATACAAATATTTCAAGCACGGGCATTAATGCCCTTCTAGCTTGCCAATATACCAAAACACTTGTTCCCATAATAAGTATCCAGGGTGTTCTTAAAAATATCTAAACTAGTACTTGCTTTAATGTAATTTGGTAGTCTGCTATATGCATCACCTACTCTGTCAGAGAACCAACTAGTACACTTCTCATTCCTAAAGAATCTCCTACATAGGTTGTCTGATGATTCTCTAGTACTTTTTGTTAACCCCAAACAGTCCTAGAGGTACTTGTCACTAAAAGCCCTATATACCTGAATAAAATCTCCTCTTAAATATCTGTAAAAGGCACTGCACAAGTTCATATATTTTAGTCTTTCATAATAACTTAAATTTTCACATCCATGGACACCCTTCATATATTTATGCTGTACTCTTTCCAATTTACTCAAGCTTGTTTTCTTATAGGGTTTCCATATTGTTATTCCGTACTCAAGTTTGGGTGTAATGTAACTAACAAATAATGACTTCATTATTTTTGATTTCCTAGATTTTGTAAATCTTTTTAAACAACCTATAGTTCTATAACTATCATTAACCAATTTGTTGATATCATTAGAAAAACTCATAGCTGAATCTACCCATATACCCATGTGCTTAAATGAGTCTACGGTTTCAATCACTGTGTGCTGTACTAAATATTCACCTTTCAATTTATGTCTCCAAAATCTCATATGCTTAGTTTTTGATGTATTTATCAGCATATTATTCTTCTGTGCCCAAATAGTCAATTTAGAGTTATTTTGCAGACATGCGTTACATCTGTAACACGTAATCAATTTACCCAGTTTCTGGTCATCTGCATATAGACTATAACCAAGGTTTTCACCTGTCCAGTTGCTGTATGATACTTGCCATGTCCTATATGCAAGCCATGCAGCTATCCATCTCCTCAAGAGGACATCAATACCTAGTTGTACTAATTTATTGATCAGTGTTTTGTGTATGGCCCTGTCAAATGCTGAAGTTAAATCTATATAAATTACATCACAGCACAATTTTTCATTCATAACTATTATTATATTGTTATAGAACATCATGTTACAGGTGATAATATATCTATTTTCAACATATGCATGCTGATATATGGTTTCAACTCCCAACCTATCCAGTTCTGACAATAACTTATACAATATTACCTTCTCCATTATTTTTCCACAACATGAAAATAGACCTAAGGGTCTATATGACTCTGGTTTATCCTACTCCGCTTTCCCTTAAAAACAGGTTTAAGAAACACATGTCTCCAATCGTGAGGAATCTCGCCATATTTATATGACCTAGTGAATAATAAATATAATGGTACTGCAAGTTCTTGCTGAAGTGCTCTCAGGTCATTGTTACTTATTCCATCTCCTCCCTGCACTTTGTTTGGACCCAGTTTGTGCAGTCCTTTTTAAATATAATCTAATTTGATTCCAGTATCTGGGGCTACCTGGATGTCACTAGGACAACTTATCGCCCTTTTTGTGGAGCCAAACAGTTTTGCATAAGATTTTGTAAATATATCTATAATCTGTTGTGTCTGAGAATAAATTTTAGAATCTGCACACAGTCTATCA
Organism: Protopterus annectens; assembly: GCF_019279795.1. NCBI lineage: Eukaryota > Metazoa > Chordata > Ceratodontiformes > Protopteridae > Protopterus > Protopterus annectens. The sequence goes on along the minus strand of NC_056730.1, from coordinate 1,061,793,260 downwards.
ATTTGTGTGTCTTTACTCCTTCCACATCTTATGTATCTATAAAAAGGTTTCCTATTACGCACAATATCTTTATATAAATTTTCTTCATTTTTTTCTTGAGCTTGCCTCACACTATGCTTAATCCGTTTGTCCAGCTTGTTTATTTCAGTTTTCAAAGTTGTAGTTCAACCTCTCTTCCATTTCTTATATTTTTGTCTCTCACCTTAATCAGATATCTTGTTCTTATGGAAATATATCCTCCTGATGCTGTATGCCTAGATCCTGATGTTAAAGTTTTTTTTGATTTTTTTGCACTCAAGCAATTTCTCTTTCAAAACTTTCCACATTTTTTTCAAGTGAACACCTCACTCCACTTAGTTTTACATAGTGACTGTTTTACTTCCATATAATCTGTAATCAAATGTCTGTGCATTGGCTTAGACTTCAGTTTGGCAGAATTATCAAGCAACAAATTAACCTTTATAACCTCATGATCACTGCACATCAGTGGTGGTAAAACTTGACTTGAAGTTACAATAATTTCTTTGGGAACAAAAACACTCTCTAGTATGTTACATCCCCTGGTAGTTTTTTTTTACAATCTGAAATAACTGTTGTTCGTGAATATACGCTGTGAAAAAGTTCCATACTAACGTTGATGGATCAATATTATTCCAGTCTGTTTCTGGTCAATTTAAGTCCCCAGCTAATATTATTCTTCCCTCCTGTGTTTCATGTAAGAAATGTATGAATTCCTCTAGGTCATCTGCACTTGACTTTGGTGGTCTATACACTCCAACAATTGTTATATGTTCCAGGGTTGTCTTTATTGTCACAATTACACAGTCTAATCACAAGTCTCATAGCTATCTTTAATTCCTATCATAACAACTCCACCCGATTTTTTGTTAGAATGTCTGTTACAGTAAAAACATTTATACCGTGATAAAACTGGTTTCCAGTCATTGTTCTTTAACCATGTTTCACAAACAATAACAACATCAGTCTTGTGGCAACACTGCAAATTTTCCAATAAAAAAACTTTATTATTAATGCTCCTAGCATTAATAACCATCAGACATGCAGTAAATGTTGCTATCTGTGAACTGTTAAATTTTTGATATGCCAAAAATCCTGCCTAGTGTTTGTCAAATATTGCAAAATATCTGCTGCAAAAATTCTCTTCCCTGGTCTTGACAAATGCACACCATCCTGTCTGAACATGTGTGCCCAAACTAGGCTTGAATGCTCTACACATTTCCATTTTTTTAAAACAGGACATTTTTCCATATAGGCATTTACCAAAAAAAAATCTTTTCATTCAGAGTGACCTGACTATCCTTTGTATAGGTGATTTGTGAAAAATACGTCCTAACACCAGTACAAGATATGCTATCTAAGAGGGCTGTCAGTTGCCTAGTAACAGTCAGAGAATACTTGTGGGTGACATAATTTGTACCAGCATGAATAAAAACAGATCCATACTTTTCCTTACATTAAGGCATTCCAAGGCTTGTCTCAAATCTTCTATTTTTGGTCCTGGCAAGCATAACACTGTTCATTATCATCTCTGCAAATATAAGTACCAGTTCCTCTAATAATTGAATCACCAACAACACAAATATTCTTGCTGGCCAGCTCTGAAAAATCTTCAGATTCTAATACAGTAATATCTGCTCTATCAATTGTTACAAAGCATAGATCTTCATCAATATTAGTCTTATTAATCCCACTGTTTTCATTGTGTATTAAATTCTCATCCAGCTGGTATTGTAGCTCCACAGCTTGAGTCATGTAGTCAACATCTGTCTTCCTCTTCTTTTCTCTTACATTAATGTTCTTCAATCCTTCCACGTTCAGTTTTGATTTCTTCCTTTTCCCCTGCCCCTTGACTCTTTTTTCTACCTTCTCCATTGGAAAGATGATGCTTCTTCTGTACACTGATGGTTTTCTGACAGAAAAATATAATTTCCTGTAACCTAACACAACTTGGTGTTAGAATTAAACTTCTGTGAAACCAGAGGCGTCATTATGTTTTGTTCTGCAGTTATGGCTGATTGTGATGCATGCACCTATAGAATTTATTAAGGAGGATTCTTACATATTTCACCCACAGGCAATAGCAAGCCAACTCTGAAGCTATTATTTTTGATCCCAATGTTTGCAAATGTCTCATTTTATGTTTTTGCATTTATATCAGTTAAACAATTTATTTTTCACAAATTTACAGTTTCAAATCCTGTTCTCAAAAATATTTCCTTTCATGCTCTACTGAACCACCGGCACTTTTCGGTTGCATTTATTCAGTCTTTAGCTTAAGATATATGCACTGCAAAACATCGATGTTTTTAAAGCTTCATGGAAACCTCTCTAAACACTAAGTTGTGGATTTAGTATTTTGAACTGCATCTTACTGTGGGTGAACCCTCTCCAAAAACAAAATTGTTCAACACACCTTTCAAACTCCACAAGTGGAAATAAGGAAGAAAACCACTCAAAATCAGGCCTATCTGGTCAGATGCAGCAATACCAATTAGTATGGCATTTGCATAGTTATGGCCATTTAACAACAGCTACTTCTAGTAGTAACATACCACATACATACCCCACCAAACCTACATGCAAAAATGATGATAGTATTATTTCCTGTCTTTTTTTAAATCAGACCTTTTACTGAGGTTATTTATATATATATATATATATATATATATATATATATATATATATATATATATATATATGAGTATATGCTGTACATGTAAATATACAGGAACCATTAAAGTGTGCAGCTGTATATTTTGTCGACTTTGTGTACAAGGTGCTTTTTCCTGTCAAATGAGATAGTCACCTCTGGTATTTGAATGTGGTATAAGTCTGTATTTACTTGATTTTTCTGTGCACCAAACTACATATATTTTCTTCTTTATTTGCACTATTTTATTGATTATTTAAGTAAAGTTCATTTACCTTAAGTCTCTTGTGGTCAGGATTTTTTTATTTCAAAGAATATTTGTGGATAACAACTCAAATATTTCCTCATAGGTCTGGAAAACTGGGGGATCACCTTGGGCTTTGGTTTCTTCATGGCCAGATCATCTATATGGCATTTCTTGGACTCTGAGATCTCTTTGGAAATACCTATTTGAAATTCTCGATCATGAGGTTTCAAGACTCTCTGAAGGAAACATCTTCCAGAATGGAGCCTGAAGAAATAGTTATCTTGTTATCTCTATCATAACAACAGGAAAGGAAATTTGGAAATTGTAAGCTGGCCCCTCACTTTTAAACTCTGAATAAAAAGACTCCAGACAATGTTATTTTCCTGATTTTGGAGAAGCGAGATCCCTGATATGAAAGGATTCAGCAATGGAGTTTATCTTCTTCAAGGCCATCACATACTTATCCATTAGTTTATTAAAATCAAAAGCCATCTGAGCTGCTGTTGGTAAGGCTTATGTCCAAACTGACAAAAGCCAAACCTTGTTGATAGAGAGGTGAGGAGCCTTCCCAGCAAATGTCTCAAAAAGCAGTTCCTTGGCTCCTATCAATTAAAATATGTGTGTCCAAAGATATCTATGACTCAGGGAAAGCAAATGAGATTCTGAAGGGCAAACATCAACACCTGGAGTTTATTACCAAAGCAGAAAAGGTACAGTAAATGAAAATCTTCCTGTAGAACTAGCTTTCTATTTGTACAGATGTTACTTAGGTTTTCTGTAAATACCATAGACCTCTACACTTCTAGGTTTTTAATTCAAAATTTAAACATTTCAAACAGAAAATTATTCTACACAATATAACGAAAATATCAAAGAAGATAAATACTCAAACTAGGTACTAATTATTTTCTAGAATTCACCTGGAATGCAGCAGTGGAAAGACAATGTGATAATTGTTACCTTCTTATGACAATAAATAAAGGAGTTAATAAATAAATGGAACATTTTTAATAGCTGTTCCTTTATTTAATCTACACATCAGATAAGACAAAAGAAGATCCCAGTATAGTGGGAACACCTGCTAAATCTCTAGATGCTAAACCAGAAGTGTGGATTATCCATCTTCCCATCTTTAGCTAAATCCCATTGGATGAGCATACATAATTCATTATGATCCCTATGATAAACATAAAATTGGTCAATCTTCCTAAAGCACACAACCAGTTCAAATATATAAGCTGACAATAATGCATATCTAGGATGTGCAGGACCCTCTCTCCCCTGGCTTTAGCAGCCACAAAGACAACTGGCACAATGAAATAGCCTAAGTCTCATCATAGCAAAGGGGTGCATTGTCTTGTAACACCTGTTCAAAGATCTAGACCTTTTGTGCAGTTTAATTATGTCACATTTGCAGAATATTCTTCTCTCTTGACATGTGTTAAACTGAAGAAATCACAACGGGATCAGCACTGGGATACTTAGCAAGTTAATATGCCCACTCATGTAGTGGCTTATAAAGGGCACTGACCTTTTTAGATGTTAATGAGGCAGAAGCAGAATACCTTTGAGCTACCTAGAAGGCATCCCAAATGACCATCTCCAATGGTGATGATCCTAGGCTCCTCAGCCTTATTCCTCAGACATTCTACCATAAATTTCTATGAAGAAGACACACAAGGCTGGAGGTCAAACTAAGCTACTATTAATAAACCTGAGAGTACGTACTAAGAAGAAGCCATGCAAAGGAATGCATATAGGGTAAACTAATGGTCTTTGTCTATCTCAGAGATAGCTGCTTTAAGATTCTATAAACCCTTCATATGATCTGAATAGAGAAGAAGTAAAATCTCCACTACCTACAGGCATACACTTGCTGAAAAGCACGCATGTGGCAGACTTGCCAGGCACTGGGGATCAGGACCAAGCACTGGAATATATGCTACTAAAGGTAGAGTGAGCTGGGATCTCAGGCCTAGTGCAGTTCTCTGAATGTTTACATCTATGGAAGTACTCTTATTTATACCCGAATTTGTGAGAAAGAATCTTATTGCAATTTTTACAACCCAGTGATGCCACCTTCTTCAATAAAAAGACCCCAAAATTTTCCTGTCTTCATTATAAAGTAGCTGGAATGAACATTCATCAATTGTAGCTGATTCTGGAATTTGGAAAGAAAGCTCACAAATGAATAGACTGATTCAGGTAAGCCTCAGTTGCCACCTTGGGCATAAAGGTAGGGCTTATAGAGAGAGCTAGACCCATACACTATGGAAGACTAGAAAAGACTCTTTTTCACATTCTGAGTGAGGTCACCGTAAGTAATAAGCCCATCTTCCAGGTTAGTAATTTGAGAGGGTCTATAGCTGAAAGGGGGCTTGGTTCAGCCTCTCTAGTACAAAACTCAGATACCACCATGTAAATATGGAGGTCTAAAAAAACTGACAGGTATCCTAGATGTCAAACAGGATCTACAGGAATGCAGTCAAAGATAGATGAAAGATGTATCTTCAAAAATCTTAATCAACTTGACCTTCAAATAATCTGGCTTTGTGAAGGATAGATCCTGTCTACAGAAATTGGTTAACTTCTTCAAAAGAGTAATGGAGTCATTAGACAGCAGCCATGTGATACACACAGTGTATCCTGACCTAGCAAGGCCTTAAACACCTTTCCCCTTGCTGGCATCATACAGAATCTAACCACATTAAAAAAACACCAAGTCATTATTTAAATGTGTGATACATATAATACATCTGATAAGTATTGTTTCTCTTATTTCTCTATGAATAACTATTTTTTTAAACTAACGACACCAAAAAGGAGTAAATTAATGTATTTTCTCTTACAGGAAAGTCCAATCTAGTAAATTTTAGACTAAGCAGTATAGTACTAATGACATATTAATGGAATAGTCATAATATTATAGCTAAGAAATTGCTAAACATTTATTCATGGATTAGCTTGATAACTTATTTTTTTTAATGTTCTTTTATATCTGTGTCTTTCTCTGATTATATCACTTTACAATGTCTCAATTTTAACACTGTTGAGTGGAGTATAGTAGAAAAGTTTTCCTGGGTAACACTTTGTGCAAATGATTGAAAATAAGAATAATCTTATAAGTAATTTGTGGGAATATATGGTTTAATAACAGTAAGCAAACATACTAATGTGATGTTGCTTTTATTACAGCTTCTCCCACTCTTAACGATTTTCCACTTGCCTGCACTCTTAAAAAGCTAATGGATGCACTTGACGTAACACTCTTCAACCCAGATTTGAAGTAATGTAAGCTTGAAGTAAGAAATAACTTCACTCAATAAAAGAAAAGTGAAGTTTAGATTAAGTTACAAAGAGATGAAATATAATACCAGGAGAGATTAATTTGCACACTAAAGCTTTTTGGAGGGTATATAAATTTACATTAAAAGCACATTAAGTATCTAGTTAATTCATTTCAAGATGGATATGAATGTTCTGTTTTTAATTGATAATGGTCTGAATATTCAAACTAAAAAAGCAAACCTAAAATGTCTTTCAACCAATAACATACAAATAGTCTTTCTTCAAGTAACCTGCATTAGAACCAAAGGCAAGAATAAAACTAAATTGTAAAATTATGAAATTCTGTCTCAATCAACTTATAAATTCAAAAGGAGTGGAACAATGATTCTGTGGAGGGAAAATGCAGTTATCTGAAAAATATTATTAAAAAAGAAGATCAAGATGGATTATTTATAATGATTATAACAAAATATAATGAATTAATTTGGACTTTGGTAAACTTATATTAGTTCAGAGGAATGGGAATCAAAAAAGCTAGAACTCACTTAAATAACATTGTAAACACATAGAGAAATTGAATAGGTGGGGATTTTGATTGCATTTTGCAGAAATCTGAAAGTAGCACTTTTAGAAATCCAAAAATTCCAGCATGTGCAAAGTTACTAAAAATGGTAAGAAAATTTAAATATAACCAATGTATTTTCTGTAATAAATTTTGGCTCTCTAAAATTTTCTTATTATTCCTGTGTATTTGGTACACATTCTAGAACTGACAAAATTTTTATATCCCAAGAGCTCAACTAAAAAGTTTAAAATTATATATTGCCCTATTTCTGATAATAACATCATTAATATGAATTTAAAAATTAATTATAAAAATACCATATACAAGGATTCCAGCTTATATATCTAAATTAGAAGATTTAATTGAGGTCAGCAGGACTAAAACAAAATATATGTGTGCGAATGAGAGGGAGGATAGAGGAATGGTGAGGATGCAGGGAGTAGAGGTGGCGAAGGTGGATGAGTTTAAATACTTGGGATCAACAGTTCAGAGTAATGGTGAGTGTGGAAGAGAGGTGAAGAAGAGAGTACAGGCAGGATTGAGTGGGTGGAGAAGAGTGTCAGGACTGATTTGTGACAGATGAGTACCAGTAAGAGTGAAAGGGAAGGTCTACAAGAGGGTAGTGAGACCAGCTATGTTATATGGGTTGGAGACAGTGGCATTGATAAAAAGGCAGGAGTCAGAGCTTGATGTGGCAGAGTTGAAGATGTTAAGATTTGCACTGGGTGTGACGAGGATGGACAGAATCAGGAATAAGAATATTAGAGGGTCAGCCCAGGTTGGAAGGTTTGGAGACAAAGCCAGAGAGGCAATATTACATTGGTTTGGATATGTGCTGAGGAGGGATGCAGAGTATATTGGGAAAAAATGCTAAGGATGAAGCTGCCAGGTAACAGGAAAAGAGGAAGGCATAAGATAAGGATTATGGATGTGGTGAGAGAGAACATGCAGGTGGTTGGTGTGACACAGCAAGATGCAGAGGACAGGAAGAAATGGAAACAGTTGATCTGCTGTGGCGACCCCTAACAGGAGCAGCCGAAAGAAGAAGAAGAAGAAGAATTCTTGGTTTAGAAATGAGGCAATTTTTTTTTTAACGCAAATCAAAGAAGGAACAGATATATTAATGGTATGGGACTCCTTTAAGCATATTTGTATGGGAGCATAATGTCTTAATATAGTAAGAAAAAGAAACAATGGTATAAAGGCATCAGAAATACAAGACAAAATCCAAGTAATTAAAAAAATGTTTTCAAAAAGGTAATACATCTTTATTAAATCAGATTGAAAATATTAAAAAAGCAATATAACACACTATTCTTGCACATAAAACATCTCTAGTGCTAAAGAAACTCAAAAATTCTATTTATGCAGTAGTTCCTAGAGGTATGCATGTTATTATAAGAAGATCATAAAAACATTTAAAAAATGCATCTTATAGGCATTTTGAACATTAAAAATAAATGCATGACAGATATTGAAGGTATTCTCTATTAATTCAAATCATATTACAAAAAATGTAAATAATTCAAACAAAAACACAATAACAATATACAAACTATTCATTTTTTGGGAGTAATTAGAAAATTCCCAAGATTTCTGAAGTAGAAAAATGATAACATTAATAAAATCATATCTATGGGTGAAAATAAACAAAACATGTAACCCATTAAATGCAAACAAAACCCTAGGTATAGATGGTATAATTCCTTAAATATATATATATATATTTTCACAGAAAAGAATAAATGTACTTCTTAACATACAAATTACAATTCAACCTAATTCTATCACTCCCCCATCATGGAAATATTCTCTAGTATCTCCTATATCCCAAAATAATAATGAACTATCTCTATATTTCTGCTTACAAGCCAATATCTCTATGAAATGTGAATTACAAAACCTTTATGTCTGTTTTAGCAGAAAGATTAAAATTGTATTGAGAAACTAATTAATGACGATCAGACAGGTTTCATACATAAAAGACAAACACAATATAACATCAAAAGAATAATTTATAAATTTTGCAAATAAAAGAGATAATGATTTAACTTTAATAAATTTGGATATAAAAATACTTCTGACACAATTAACTGTGGAATTTTCTTTTAAAATCACTACAGCAGTTTGGATTCTCTCAGAAATTTAGAACTTTGATTAAACTGTTTACTTAGAAAGTAAAGCTTACATTAAAATAGGTTCCAATCTTTCTGATTATTTGACATATTGAAAGGGACTTAACAAGAATGCCCACTTTCACCAATTTTATTTGCATTGGGGATTGAAATGCTATTCACAGCTTTAAGATCTAATAAAAACATTTATGGATTTTGTTTGGGAGGAAAGTATCAGTCTAAAATAATGTTATTTGCAGATTATATGCTTTTAACAATTTTAACAATTAAAATACTTATTAACAACAATCATATTCAATTGAAGTTATTGAAACATTTTTCGATAAAGAATCTAATGAGATGGAATATTGTGGTATTTTGTTAAGTTAACCTTGTGATATAATCAGAGATATTAATGTTGAAAAAGCACTAATAGAAACAAATTAATTAAATATGAGATAAACAGATTTGGGGCAGCCACGGTGGTGCAGCGGTTAGCATTGCCACCTCAAAGCAAGAGGTTCTCCGGTTCGATCCTCAGCTGGGGTGCCTTCTGTGCGGAGTTTGCATGTCCTCCCTGTGGTTGCGTGGGTTTCCTCCGGGTGCTCCGGTTTACTCCCACATCCCAAAGACATGCTGTAAGTGGATTGGATACTCTAAATCGGCCCTAGGAGTGAGTGCGTGTGTGCGTGCCTTCTGTGGAAGGTTGGGTGCCAGGCTGACAACTCGACACTGTAAAACTCCACTGCCAACCATGAGAGGACAGGTGATCCTCTGTGGCAACCCCTAACAGGGAAAAGCCGAAAGAAGAAAAAGAAGAAGAATGAGATAAACAGATTTACAACTCTGAAGACTTCAACTTATTAAAATGAACTTATCTCCTAAAATAATTTATATTATTCATACAATCACTACCACAATTTAAAAAATTAATGATATACTATTAAAGATTCTGTGGGGCTTCATGTAACCTCAAATTGTGCATAAACTTCACATAAGGGATTGAGGTAGAGGAGGCAGCACATTTCCAGATTTAGAAACATATGTTAATGCAGCTTATTTAAAAGTATTAGTGCACTGGTTTCATAAAAATTATCACTTCAACTAGAAGAATTTACATCAATTTTATTTGATTCAAAGAAAATGAAAATGTTAAATTACACAGATAATGTAAACAAACATTTATTATGGTCTGCCTTTTGTAATTATATGCAATACAATATTTACTTACCCACATCCTCAATCTATTTTAATTTACTTTTTAAAAATTTAGATAATTTATATTAGCAAGCACTGATGTTAAAGATTAGTTTAATTTGTTGATTCCTTTTCATATTTCCAAAGCATTGTTAACAAATTTTGATAAAGTATTAATAAGCAATTGGGAAGAAAAGGTTTTATATGAAGGTATAATTATTTTAATAAAGGAATACTGAAATATGTAACAGAAAGTCAACAGGAATTTTGTTTGGATTAAAGTGAATGGATTCAAATAAAAAAAAAAACATAAGATCCTATCAAATGGATAATTTTATGAAAAGTAAAGAATTAAGCAATAATAATTTATCTAACCTAATAAACTATTGGTGTCAAAATGTATATTATAATAAAATATATTATTTCATTCTTTCTGATTTATATAAGACTTTGGTACAAAAAAAGAAAATTTAAGTGATAATCTATAAAAGCTTTTATTGCAAAATAGAGCTGATGCCTTTTTATTTATGTATTTGCAGTTTTTTTGTTTTTTTTTTTGTAGCAGTGCACTTTTCATGACCTTTTTCAGACTCAGCTCAAAAGCAGTCTCTGGTTAAGTGACTTGCTAAGCTCAAAAGCAGTCTCTGGTTACATTACTTGCTCAGAATCACACAGTTGGGCATTGGAAGCTGAGGGAATCAAACCTTGCACCACTGGACCATAAAAATAGCTCATTAAGAGATCTTTAATCCTCTAAGGCATCTGCCACACAATAATGCTAAATTATTGTTAAAATCAGTAGGTACTTCTCTGGTATACATGGAAGATATTTACATGCAGATGTTTTAATAAATCCTTTTATACACCAACTATTTTAGCAACATTTATAAATTTATTAATTTTTGTTGATGGAGGTGAAACAAAAAATGTAAAGCAGACTGATTACAAATTATGTATGACTTTTCCTCTGTGTTACTGTACTGGCAAACGTTAAGCATTTTACAAGTAATATGGACTGACAAATTCTTAATTTTGAAAGATTTGATCTTCTTCCACTCTCCAACACCAAATACTGTGAAAAAACATCAATATTATCTTCTATGGACTATGCTAGCTGGTGCAAAAAAGACCATTTCAAAAAACTGGAGATCAAAGGTCTCTCCACAATTTGAAGAATTCATCTCACTGTTAAAAATTATGTCTACTAAGAATATAGGAATAAAAAAACAGATTGACATCATCATCAGTTGTCTCCAACCCCAGCAAAAATTCAACAACTATTGGACATGAATAGAAAAAGAAAGATGACCAGCAATACTGCAATTAGTGAATAAATTTGAAATTATAAAGAATCAATTACATTTATGAAATATGTCTTTGCAGACAAAAGTGGCTAAGAAAAGACTGGACTTTTTGTGAGTCGGCTGTAAACCATACACCTCACAATATGTCTTTAATATTTAGAAGGTCAAAAAAACATCAATATTTAGAAGGTCACTAAAAGGAAAAAAGTGTGTAGTCATGAATAATTTAAATGTGTGAATGTTGGATGTATTAAAAATATTAAAGTAAACAAATACTTTTTAGTTGCAAAAAATAACAATAAAAAGGGGCACCCAGGAAGGTTGACCAACACTATGTGGTGAAATAAAAATCTATTTATTAATCCAGCAAGAAACAAGTCACTTAAAATCCGCAAATGAAAACTGCACAAACAATAAAGTTTCACTGCATTTTCATCCTTAAAAAATAATTCATCAGATGTATCCCACCATTCCAGAACCTGAAACAGAGTGTCAATTGTCCTTCCTGGGTGCCCATTTTTATTGTTTTTTTTTTTTTTGTTTAGTTTTGTTTTTTGTTTTTGGGCACTTTTGCCCCCTTGGTTTTTCATGGTTTAGTTGCAAGAAGTACAGGTTTTACAGCATAAGCAGAGAAGAAAGGCTGAACAGAAGCAAATTTAAGTTAATACAATGCATTGATCATGGGTTGCTGGAGTGGGGGTGGGTCGTAAAAGTGTGCTGTTTATACTATATGTAAAATTATGATGATACGTTTTCCTTGTTTTTACAAGAGTGGACATTTAGATTAATGTCATTGGCTTAAGCTATACACATTTATTTGCAAGCAAATAGGTTTGAAAAATAAGACAAAAATGATGAAAGCCATAAAGAATGCTAAACATCATGCATCTACAAATATATTAGCTTTTTTTTTCATTGGCAAATGTTCTCAGTCAGAGAAGTCTGCAGCTGAAGGCAGCTAGCCAGGGGAAATTTGTACATCCTGTTCTGAGTGAAATTTACAAAGATTCCTTCATGCATCTGCAAGTTGCAAGTTGTTTTTTTTCTCAATGCTGATTACTTTTACATGGAGACAATCTGTATCTGCAGGTGCAAGCAATTACTCTTGAGAGTTCTGAGCATTCTTTGCTTGGTGAAATCCAAAATTTAAAAGTACAATGAAGGCAGCCTTAACACTGTAATGCATTTAATGGAACACTGCATAAATTAGTTTTATTTAAATGTAGCCAGTGCACTTGTTTGCTAAATGTTGTTTTCTGAAAACATGCACATTGTTTTTCACATGAGGAAGGGGAGAAGAGATGAGAAAAGAACAGAAAGCCATCAGTGTAAGTGGAAACATAGGCTGAAACATGCACTTTAGCATAGTTAATCTTAATTTTAGGTTAGGTTATGCCTGTAGGTGCAGCTGTCAATTTAGGACAATTACATAAAAAATGAACAAAATCACCACGGCTAAAGGAAAAACTTTAATTCAAGAACAGAGTAAGTGCTTTTGTGGCCTAGCAGCCACTTCTTCAGACTCAAGTAACATCAGTACTCTTCTCCCTATTTAAAAGCAGTCAGTTAGTCAAATTAACTAAGAACTCCATCCTCTTAAAGACACACAGATCCATACAATGCTAACACACTATCAGCACTTAGTAAAAAAAATTTCAAAGGAAATACAGCAGCTTAAAACCACACATCTCAATGTATTTATATATATATATATATATATATATATATATATATATATATATATATATATATAAACATTGATTTTTTTTTATATATTTTTGATATACATATATTTATATAATATATAATACTTCTGATTGCTAGAGATGCTCCAACATTGATAGAAAAGGGACAAAAGACAACAATGGCAGATCTGTGGTAGTAAGAAATTATTGGAAAGGCAGGAGGATTATACTGGCATGTATTTATATTCCACCAAAAACTACTCTTATAGAGATTAAGAAAATCTGTGGAACAATAATCAGCTTTCAGCAGGGAATATGACTTATAGGTGGGGACTAGAACTTGCTTTGCAATTGTGAGAATGTATTAAGGGATATAGAAGGAAAGGTATAACAAAAGAGGGTAGAATTAAAAAAAAATGTATAAAAATATGTGGTATGGAAGATGTGAATTTAGTAGCAGGAACTCAAGACATAATTTATATATTATTGCCCAATGTGTAATACCTGAACTAGGCTGGATAGAAATTATATTTCACAGAAACGTGAAATTAATTGAAAGCTTTAACACACATCCAACGACTATTTCAGATCATGCAGCAATAAAAACTAAGATAAAAATGAGAAACTGGCACTTTCCACTGGCCTGTTAACAAGAGAGGGATGTAAAGCAGAAATAATTCAAGAGTTATTATGGAAGATAGAAATTTCTTCTGAAGGAATAGCTAGTGAGTGGAATAAAATGAAAACGGAGTTTAAATAGGGTAAAAATAAAAGAAAATGTGATATGGTTATGAAGTAATAGGAATTACTTAAGAGGGGCTGACAAAGGTTAAACTATTGCAGAATAAGAGAAATCTCACAGAAGAAGAAGAGGAGCAAATGCAGAATGGTAAAGTGAAAAAGGGGAGTATTTGGATAATATGCATGTGTTTAGAAAGACTGCCATTAAGCAACTATTTTTGATAACTCCAGAGCACAAAACCTTTTAGCACAGATACTTAGGCAACAGAAAGTAAAAAGGGCTGTTACAAACTTACAAAACTATGACAAGAAAAATAACCAAAGATCCTATAGCGGTATTAGAAATATTTTGGAAATTTTATGAAAATTTATATAAAGCAGAGGAATTTGGAAACCAAGAAAGAGTACAAATGGAAATGTTTAAGGAAGACTTAATTATGCTAATATTTGAGAAAGATAAGGCTCAACAACTAATAATTACAATAGCAAGAGATGAGATAAGAACTGTGATGTATAAGTAAATCTGTAAGGAAGTCTCCAGAAAAAAATGGTATACCTGAGGATGTTTCGAAGGTAAGAGGGAGTATAGTATTAAAGACCTGGAAGATTTTGTTTAATAGCATTTTAAAAGAAAGGAAATCATCAGCATCTTGGAAGAAAGCTGTGGTGCCTGTATTACCCAAAGAGGGTAAACAGCCTATAGCATATAGCCTATAGCATATAGACCCATTTCAATTTTAAATCAAGATTGTAAAGTGTTTAAGTCTATACTAGCTAAAAGAATGGCAAAGGTATTGCCAAAATTGACAGATATGGATGAATGTGATTTTGCAGAGGGGAGGCAAACATTTGACAACATTAACAGGACAATGATGTTCCAGAGTGAAGCACAATGTAAGAAAATACTGATGCTGCTGGTAGGTCTTGATGAAAATAAAGCATTTCACAGACTAAGCTGGGATTTTATGAGTAGGGCAATGGAAGTGTTTGCATTCCCTGATACAACAATAAGGTTAATTTGGAGGATATATGAAGGATCAGAGACAAGAATTAAAGTGGGTAGTTCATCTCTGATAAGTTGTGTTTGAACAAAGGAACCAAGCTGAATACCTTTCCCCTTCTCCTCCAGTTTCTTAACTACATCAGCTGGAGTCCAAACAGCAGGCCCTTGTCTACTGTGGCATTAAAGATCTGTGGTTTTACATCCTCTGGCAGGGGTTGTATCCTCAGCCTGGCATGTCAACAAATTATGGAGTCAACTGCAACCATCCTGAATGCTGCATCGGCAGCATCTTATGCACACTTGATAGTAAATTACTCAAACCCAAAGCTGAATGAGCCTGCTGAATGATTTCTGCCTTCAGAGCTGTATCAACTAGTTGTATTAACTATCCCCTCAGACATTAGCTGTAACTTTTGCAAGTCACCAGTCTGATATTTGACTTTATTAGCAGCCTGACAATTAAGAGTTCTGAAAGCCAGGCTTCCCAACTCAATCAAAGCTGTGGCTCTCCCAGTAATTGGGGAATAGTGTTGACGGATGAAACCAGCTTGGCCCACTGACCTCTCCTGGGTGGGGGAGGGTTGTACACACTCATGCGTAAATGGTGGTGATGTCATTTTCTTAGTGGAGCCAGAGAAACCACAGCTTGGACTTCCTACAGATAGGGTTTCTTGGATGGAATGCCCCTTGAAAAAGTGAAGAGATGGCCTCTGCAGTCAGCCTATTGTGCAACCCCCACCGTCACTTTGCTGAGAGCATGCAGGGAGAAAGCATAGCAAGAAAAAGCTAACTCTCCATGACTGGCTAAATAATTATCCCGCTTAGTGACAGAGAATGAATGGGGACATTGGTTAGGAAGGGGTTGATGATCAGCAGGTAGCAAACAATAAAACATTGTAAAAATACCAAGAAAAGGTCTTCTACTATATACTTAACTGTATACTTTAGTTGTTTTGGCCAAACTGACCAACTGCAGATATGCTACATGTGATGTTAATATGAACAGCAGCAAGAACAAACTGAAGATGGCATAGATAGATATCAGCTTTCTACAGGGAGCATACTGACATTCCAGGATGCCATTGTGTGTCTTGCCAAGAAGGAGAAATAAAGCACAGCTCTGATAACTGGGCTGAACACTGGGCCTCCTGCAGCAGAAGTCCCAAGTGTAAGGAAGACTGTAACAGAGACTCGTAGGATATACCTGATTCATTTCTGATGCAGAATTGCATGACTAGGATTTAAAAGGAATATCCCAAATCTCTAAGATTCAAACAACAAGTATTTCAGAGATGTTTGTGAAAACATCTGCCATGAATACAACTGACAACAAAGATGTGAATCTTCCTTTCATAAAAGGTATTTAACTAGAGGACCTGCCTTAGACCAAGACAGGCATAAAAGTGCCTCCTAGAATAAAGAGATGATGGCCTGTTTTCTCAGACTTCTTGGCATTTTCTTCAATGAAATCATTTAAAGCTTTCCTTTATTATAGTGAAGTGGTCTTAACAAAGACCATACTAATTATGGGACTCTGGTTGAGAATACATCTCTGGGAAGTGTATGTTACACATATGGTAAATATTCTACTTTGTGTCTGGCTAAAGAAGCAGTTTAAAAACTGGGATGTTCTCTGCTTACTGCTAATGAAATATACTTTGAAGACAAAATTTTAAAAAATCCCCTGCAAAATATTAAAATAATCGAAGTAGACAACTTCTGTCCCAGCTGTTTCTTTAAACACCAAGGAAGGGAAGAGAAAGAAAGAAAAGAAAATAGGTATCTGGAGCTGGACTTACTTTACATGGTTCCTCAGTCAACTTCAGTAGGAAACTTTATCTAAGAGCCACTTCAGGGTAGGGCTGCTAAAAAATAAAAATCACTGGTAACATACAAGATTAAGGATTTATTGAGATAGAGTTAAGAGGACCATACTATAAGTAAAATGATAAAAGTACACATTTCATCTACTACTATATTCTGCTAAAAAGTCATAGACATTGTAACACCAGTCAAAGTGATACAACTTGAAAAATGTTATCTAATGCAGAAAACCTTCTCAAAGATCAACTGATATGGCGTGGATATACAGCTGTTTTATTGTAATTCACAGGACCTTCTGTGGTAGGATGGCACTTTCAAAGCAGGTTACCATAAGCATAATCCAGACAGAAAACAAAAGACCAAAGAAAGAAATATAGGACATCATTTAAAAAAAATCCCCACCAACAGAATGCCTGACTCCTTGAATGTACATCCAAACTGTAGTTCTCACTGAAATAACAAAGGGTAGCAGATATAGTTGCTGAAGACATTTTCGAAACAAGCAGTAGAAGCAGCTATCACTACAGCAATAGCTAGCAAGCCAATTAGAATAAACATGCTTGGTCATGGGAAATCCCTCATTACCAGAAGTAAAGCCTGAATGCAGAAGTCCTCATGGAAAGACGAAACAGGGTCTGGATGAAAAGATATGCCTGAGATGGGTGGTAGGACACACATTATGCAACAGCCAAGGAAATAATGACGTCAGAACAGAAGCTAAAGAAGCTCTAGTTGCAGAGAAGAAAAAAAAGAGAACAGGTTAAGGTGTTTTGTGCACACGGGCAGGAAAGCAGATGATGATTTGGTGAAGAAGATTTGGGAGAGACATGAAGAAGGCAATATTAAACAAGGGCATCCAAGAGAGAGACCTAGGGGGGTTGCATGACAGCAGACCATTGACAGTTTGGTATGACTGGTGAAGAAGGTAGGAGAAGCACTGAATAGAGAGAGGTGGCAACAGTTGACAGGACACCCTGATCCCATGTATAAAATAGGAAAAAGGGACTGATGATGATGATGATAGATGGAGAGCTGAAGTCAGCAAGAAAAAAGTAGATAGCTTGAACTTACTTCTCCCTGAAGCCTTAGTGAGTCTCTCTGCATCTTCACATATATTTGGCCCTGCATTTTACAGAATCTCACCAAGATGACATATATTTATTTATATATATATATATATATATATATATATATATGTGTGTGTATGTATGTATGTGTGCACGTGTGTATGTGTGAGAAAGTTATGAAAAAAAAGATGTCAAAAAAGAAAAAAATGAAGGCTCTTTGCATTTGCCTGACCTGGAAAAAGAAAAATGTCTGCAGAGGAAAAATAGTCCTAACACAGGGTTAGGTCATGCTGTGAGTGCCCCTTTCTGTGGTAGCTGAAACCAGTGGTCCAAAAGTAAAAAGACTGGGCAAATAGGAGGTGTACAAATGATGAAATGAACAATTTAGGATAAAAATAAAATAACATGCTGTTAATTTAATTACAAAAAAAACCAGAATTTCCATAAAGGAGTACATAGGAAGGGTAAGAAAGAAAGTAAAAGGGAGGGGAATACTATGCCAGAAAAACAGTTCAAAGCTACAGATAAAAATTCAAGATCACTAAAGAACAGAACAAGAGAGAGGATTCATAAAGGTTAACATGCAGGGACGTCTCGTGCTATTGGGCTTCAGTCCCCCCACCTGTAAAAATGAAAAAGAAAATTAAAAAAAAAAGAAAAAGAAAAGTAAAACAAAAAGAAAACAAATGCATGTCCCGGAACATCAAGTAGCACACTTGCGGCATTTCCTGATATCCAGACTGCTGGTGAACCAGTCTGGAGCATGCACACAGAATCCGGACTGTCTCACCAGCAGTCTGGATTAGGAAGACAGCATTCAACAGCAGAGATCCCAGAGGTCTATGCAGTTACAACTGCATAGACTGGAAGGGGATCAGACTGCAATGTCTGCAGGCTGGGCAAACATGGATTTTAAGTGAACATACAGATTTTGCAGCAGGAATGGACAAACTAGGCTCAGGTGTGTGTGTGTATGAAATGCCCCAGTTAAATATACCTGGTGGCTAGACTCAAGCCCTGTACCATGGGAACAGGTAGCAAGAACTTGAATTCCCTAAGCACCACCACTTGTGAAATTTTTGCTCATATTTTGTTCTTGTGAAATTTGTGGCTTTCTGGATTTTGAATAATGGCAGGCATTTGAATTTCAGACTTCATATTCTTCAGAAAGTACATGTTAACAGTAATACTAAACCTTTTATTCTAGCAATGTTCTGTTTATAAGATCAACATTTGAAATTTGCCCCTATTTTTGGGGCTGTATTCCCCCATTATTGGCTTTGTCTAGGTTTTTTGTGCTAAGAGGTTGAGAGCTATGGTGAGAACTGAATTGACTAAATGATAGCCATTTAAGTTTCAGTCTACCTGTCTCTCAAGAAACAGCTGATTTGGAATAGTGGTATGTTGCTTTGACTGTATTGCACAGGGTGCAGCGTTCAAGATGTGTCAGTGAAATGTATGCTGGTAACACAGCATTTTATTCTAGCAACTTTCCAAGAGTATACAAGCAATCTTTAAAATGTGTCCCTAGTTTTTGGCTTTTGCCCCCCCCCCCAATACATTTTGGCTTTTTCTAGATTTCTTGTGCTTCAAAGTTGAGTGTTGAGTGGATTTTACAAGGAGCTGAGACTTTGAAGAGAAGTTTAATGCTGCTTATGCTGAGTCTGCTTGAATTGTTAATAGTACAACAGGTAGTGTACTTGCTTTTGATGCAGAAGGCTGTGGGTTCTACTCCCACAGTATATAGATCCATTGCTGATGTTGTACTTTTAAAGGGGGTGGATGCTGCAGTCCTGAGAATGTCCTCTTTGTTGGAGGTACCTAGTAATGATGAACCTGTTATCAGTTTGCCATCCATTCTCTATTGCAATATTACTAGCTTATAATTTTTATTGTAACAAGCAATTTATTCCTCAACTGCAACAGGCACTTTATTTGTAGATAAAACAATAAAATATAAAGATGTTTGCTAGCAGCAACCTCTTCATTAGTTACAGATCTCTTTAATGTGGAATTATTTAGATGACTTTTACTTCTGTAGAGATTGTGCATATTTACTGATACTGGTGGACTGTAGAAGTTTGAGTAGACTTTTATGATGGAAATATTCTGAACTGGGCGGTTTTGTCATTATTAGCGCATGCATTTTGTTTCGTTGTTTACTGAAAAAATTTTCAAAACAATAAATTTAAAATGCCCTCTAACAGCTGTACTGTATTATACGAGGAATATAATTTAATACAGTCAGAAAGGTATATCAAAGAACATGTGTTTCCTGTGCAAGGGGCCTATGATTTGAAAACAGCCCAAAGTTAATCATTATCTGTCACTGGCCAGATGTATTTTCTTTGAATGTGGGTTTCAATGCTGTTTCAATGAATGTGAGTTTCAAGGGCAGAAATGTTTTAATGCTAAGTCTATTTTTATTGTGAGACTGCATCACTTTGTTTAGCAAATGTCTATTACTGTTTGTCCTGTAAAATGTAAAATAAAACTTTAAAATGAAATCCAAATCATCATAGAAGTAAAGCAGTATGCACATTACAGTGTTTACAGTAAATGGGGTGAAATTGCCAAGTAATTGGGACATTGGAATAGCTGCAGGGTGGAGGCCCCATTCGACCATGATTTTGTGAGGGTGGAAGGGTGGCAAACTCAGACAGCGCCGGCTGAATTATACCTCTTAACTGTCCAGATTTTTGCAGAATGAATAGATTTTTGCTTCTTATTTTTGGTTTGCTCCTCATAAAATTTGTGGTTTTCTGGCAAATCATTTAGGAATGAAGACACTAAATAATGACAAACATTGAGTTTCAGACTTCATACTCTTCAGGAAAATGCATGCTAAAGCAAGACCTGTTGTTCTGTCAACTGACTAAGTTTATACAAGAGCAATTTTTAGTAATGTTTGTATGTTCCCCCAATATATTTGGCCTTGTCCAGATTTCCTGCATTAAGAGGATGAGAGGTACGTGCAAATAAATCACTTTATAGAATTAGGTATATCCAGCCTCTCAACTGTCCCTGATTTTGGCACAAAATGATGCTCTCCCCCATAATAATCCCTCCACAAAATGGCAAATTTGGAAGAAAACATGGAGGGTTTACAATTAATAAATAATTGTAATAATCAGACTTATAGATTACTTTTCATTTCAGAAATACATGTAGATGCTCTTATTTTGTCAGCTGCTCAAGTTAACAGTACTAATATTAAAAAAAGTGTCCCTTCTTTGACAGGTTCCCAGCTGTATTGTGTGGCTATTTTATATTTTTGCATCACATTTTTGGTCCGTTTTTCATAAAATTGTGCTTTTCTAGCAAATTAGTGGCAAATCATTAAAGATTGATGTTAGAAAATAATGACAGACATTTGAGTTTCAGATTTCATACCCTTCAGAAAATTCATACTAATGCAAGACCTACTATTCTATTATCTTTCTAAGTTTATACGGGCAATATTTTAAAAAAAATGTCCTTATTTTTGGGCCTTTGTCCCACTTATGTTTATGGCTTTGTCCAGATTTCTTGCTCTAAGGATGAGAGGTATGACAAATGTGTCAGGGCCATCACCGTCAGCCAGAGACATTTCAAATTGTGACATACTTCATGTACCCCACGTAGTGACTCTGGATTTGTCCAAGCAATGCAAGGAGCAGTTATGCAGTGTAAGTGTGCAAAGTATCCCCCCATCCAAGAAAGACACAACTACTACAGTGGTTTTTCATCTATGCTTGATTTTGCAGAATATTCTGGTTTTCTGTCATATTTTATACTGTTGATTTATGCTTCTTATTCGTAAAATGCATGTGATTGCAGTGCCTGTTGCTCTGTGTTTAAGTAGTGATGCTTTAATGACCATCAGGTAAGCTTGTGTGAGACTGTAAGATGTAAGTAAACTTTAATAAGCATACTGTTAAAGAATTACCAGCATTGAAACTCTTTTTGTTGTTGCCATGCAAAGAATATTTACATAACTAGATACCATATAAGCCTTAGGTATTGAAATGCATGACAGTACTTGTAATAAAGGACAGGATTACAGTATTTTCAGAAACTCATTACATTTGTTGGAGACTTGCAGTAATCTTTGCAGGCTTTACCCATAAACTAAACAGAATGCCAATCTATCATGCATGATCCATAACCTGTTCAGTAATCCTTTAAGCAATTTATCTTGAGCTTGTTTCTTGTTTGCTGTTCATTTTTTACTTTGATCATGTTTTCCCCATGAAACAAGTAGATAGTTATTGTCAGGGAGCAGGTCTTTTTTGGATAAGAAACATTTTTACAAGTGGGGTATTGCTACTTTCAGCATGTCACTTCATACTTTTATAAAGCTGAATATAAATGATAATTAGAACTTCAATGCAAGGAGAAGTGGTTTGAATTGAGAGTTGAGTGCTGCTTGTTTTTTTATACCTGATTTTGACTGGCATTCCAGTAATGTATTTAAAAAGTATAAAATAGGCTCAGTGACAACCTCTGGCAGTCAATAGCAGTTACCATATAGATGTCTATTCAGACCAAGTAATATCCACTCTATAATTCAAAAAGGAATCGCAAAAACTTCAAGTAAAAACCCTTTATTTGAGAACGAAAAACAGGTTAGCGCTTTCACCAAAGTGGCTTCTTCAGACCTCAAGGATACAATTTGAGTGAGTGTACTTCATTATTTGTAGGTGGATAACCTATTCAATCATGACATCACAACTGGTAAATAGGCAGATAAGATTAATTAGTTAATAAATGAATCCACATACTCCTCAACCTTAAACCATCTGTACCGAAGTATCCCATCAGGAAAGCATAAAAGATATAAATATGCCAACAAAAGTACATTGTATAAATACAAAATACAATTAAATATATACATCACATATATCAGAAAAACGTAATCAATAAATGGCATATATAAAATATATTATTAAAAGTATATCATTAAAAATAAATACAAATATATAGTATGTATTACTTAAACATTTACTTTAAAAACAAGCCTCCTATTTTTAAGAGCTGGTTTAATAGGAATTTTCTCATTTAAACCAGGGTATAAATGGGCTTGAAATCTGATGATCCAACTCGTTTCATTCCTCTCTGTAAAATCCCTAACGTCACCACCTCTTAAACTAGGTATTAATATAAATAACCATAAATGTAAAGGAATGTGTGTTATCAGTGGCTATGATGTGTTTTGAAAGTGCGTTTGTGCCTGATTTAATACGTATTTGGTACAAATGTTCTCTCACCCCGTCTCTAAGTCTCCTGTCAGTTTTGCCAACATAAAAGGTGGGACAGGAAGAACACACAGCAAGATAAACAATATGTTTGGTGTTACAATCGGCTATTATATCAAACTTATATATTTGTGATGTATTGGGATGTACAAAAACAGCAGAATCACAAATATAAGAACAAAAATTGCAATTGTAGCAAGGTCTAGTTCCTAGATGTAAATTGTCTTGAGGGGAATGCACATTATTAGAAGGATGGCATAAAAGTCTAAACAAATGTTTCTTATTTTTAAATAAAAACTGTGGATGTTCCCCTACAATAACCGTAATGAGGGGATCTAGAGTTAATAAATTCCATTGTTTATATATTATATATTTTATCTGATGGACAGCATGTGTAAAAAATAATGATAACTTCTGTGTGGATATATTATTACTATTAGAGCTGTTAGGCTCTAAATATCTATTATTCCCTTCCTCTGAAAAATATGGGCATGCCCGACTAGACGTTATGTTCTCTATGCTCAAAAAGCTATGACCTATTTCACTAACATTATATTTCCTTGCTACTAACCCATCATTGAGGTCAGTTAATTTTCTTTCATAGTTAGACTGTAATGGGTTCAGTCTAGAAGCTCGAATTGCCTGTCCTTTTACTATATTTTTAAAGATGTATCCAGGATGCATGCTATGTCTATGTAATAATGTATTCTTATAGCATGATTTCCTATGAATCCCTGTGTTTAATTTCCCATTGGTAAGGCGCTCAACATGAACATCTAAGAAAGAAATATTTTGTGGCGTGACATAGTGATAGGAAACTTTAAGTAGTCAGTGAGTGAATTCACTTCTTCAAAAAATTTACATAAATCAACCTCATTACCCTTCCAGAGAAAAAACAAATCATCTACGAACCGTTTATAAAATATAAAAGATTCTTTATAACTAGGTAACTGAAAACATTTGTCCTTCTCCCATACTGCCATCACCAGGTTGGCGTAGCTATTGGCACAAGAAGTGCCCATAGCTACGCCATCCTTTTGGAGAAACAATTCTTTATCAAAAAGAAAAATATTATTTTCTAACACTGTTTTAAGCAATGTACAAATGAGATCAATGTTAGTATCCAAAACATCTGTATATTTAGTTAAATAGTTACGTATGCTTTGTACACCTTGCTGATTTGGTATAACTGTAAAAAGGGATTTAACATCCATGGTCACTAAAATATATGGTAAATGATCTGGTATTTCAGCTGTTTCTCTATATAACTCAAGTAGAAATTGTTTGGTATCTTTTAATATAACTGGATTTAAATTGACTATAGGTCTCAATAATCTTTCCACATATACAGAAAGGGATTCTGTGACCCAACATCTACCTGCCACTATAGGTCTCATAGGGGGTCGCATAGGGTCTTTATGTATCTTAGGTAGTCCTTGGATGGTAGGGATTAGAGGATGCTCAACTAACAGAAAATCAAATATTTCTGTGGAAATGAATCCACTCAGGAATAACTCATGCAAAGCACTGTACACCATAAAGACATGTTTTTGAACATCACTTTCCCTAATAGACAAATAAAATGCGGTGTTACTCAGCATCTCATGCATAAATCTCTTATAATCTTCAGCATCTAAGATAACTACAGGACCACCTTTGTCTGCTAGTTTAATTGAGATATTTCTATCTTTCATAAGATTATCTAACACCCTTTTCTGTTGAAAAGACAAATTATGTTTCTTAGTATTGGAGTGTACGTCTTTATAACTAGAATATATGTCTTCAACAATTTTACAAAATGCATCCAAAAGTGGGTGTAAATTAGGGACACAAATACTAGGCTGACGTAATCGCATATCATGAGTATTAATTGCTGTATTATCAAATAATAGTTTTAATTGTATGTTACGTGCAAACAGTTTAATATCTAAAACAGTGTCAGAGATATTACTATATGTAGTTGGTATGAAAGAAAGCCCTTTATTCAGTACTTCCAACTCATACTTATCCAGGGATCTATGTGAGAGATTCCAAACTAAGTTGTTCTTGCCTTCTCCCACATTTTCTTCAAAGTAGGTCCCTTTAGCTCACCTGCTGGAGCTTTTCTTCTGCCCTGCCTCTGTATGTTGGGAATTGGGAAAGGGGTAGGACATGTAGTGCTATTATTACAAGTAGTAGTTTCCTACGAGCAACAGGTTCGATAACATTATGAGATGTAGAAGGCAAAATATGGTTTGGATGGAAACAATTATGACTTCAAAATCAGTTACTTCACTAACATCACATTCAGATAAAACATGATTAGCAGTTGTATGAGTTTCTAAAGGCACATTCTCAATCTCTAAATTGACATCAAAATTAACTTCATCACAGTTATCATTACTTGACATATTTCTGTCTTTGTGAGTATCAGCATTTACATTCAAAGTAGCGCTTTTAGAGACAGGGATACTTTTACCATTAGAAAAATGACCCAGAGAACTCGGCACACTCTTAGACGGTGAACCATTAGTCCTACTACCATTACTGGGCCGGTTGTATTATATTATGTTATTATAGTGAGAATAACAGAAAACAAAAGCATGAGACAATCACTGGGAAATTGTATGTTTTGACTGATTGTCCCCTTTTCTTACTTTTTTAGGAAATAAAACAGTTGACCTGAACACCTGAAGGTTTTACTTCTTCAAAATAGTATCTGAGCTGTCTGTGAACATCCAGAGTGTTCAAAATTATTCCCCCTTTTTTTTGTGCATCTGGGAAAAAACTGGGAGATGACTAGCTTAACAAAATAAATTCTGAAACCACTATATGCAGAAATGAAGGATTTGTTCTCAAAGATATACTATCCTTATGAAAAACGAGAGAAGACTGACATACCATAACAGCTTCTTACTCAGGTAACACTTCTTGCTGAGGTCACATCAATGAGTAGCAGTTTTCCAAGTAAAGAACGTCAATTCAGGCTGATGAGCTGGTTCAACTAGAAAAAGTGTAAGTTCCTCTAGAACAAAATTGATATCCCAAGAAGAAGCCATCCGTTTTTTAGGTGGGCATGTATGAAGAACCCATTTCAAAAATTGACACGAGGCTGGGTAGAAAGGGGGATCTAAGGGCAGACAAGAAGTGGTCAAGAAGTGAATCTTAATAGAAGGGTAAGGAAGGTCAGAGGACAATAACTAACATACATATTGAAGAATCAGATGTATTTGGGCCTAAAAGGGTCCAAGTTCTTAGTCTGGCACAAACTAGAAAACGTCTTCCATTTACTCATACATGATTTATCATCCAGGCAGTCCGATAAAGAAGCTTCGGCTTGAGCTGTATCAAACAACCCCTACCTTGTGTGAGCAAGTCCAGTCTGTGAAGAAGTTTGTATTTATTGCCTTGGCCATGTTCAAAAGAAGGGAGAATGACTGTTCCTGGGCCAGAAGGTAGTCATCACAACGATTTTTGGAGTCTTTCTGAATCTTCATAACTACCCTGGAAATCACCAGAAAGGATGGAAATGTATATAGGAACATCCCTGATTAAAGGAATGACACACCATCTGTTTTCCAGGCCTGTCTGCAAGGAGTCCTGGAACAGAATTCACTTAGCTGTTTGTTCTGAAAGGAGGTGAACAGATAAACCTGGGGTGTTTCAAACATGTGGATCAGTTCCTGGAAGACCTCTTCATTGAATTTTCCACTCACGAAGATCTGCCCAGCACCTACGTAGTGTGTCTGACACTATGTTTTACTTTGTTAGTATGCCTGGAGAGTTAAGAAATGCTAGAGAACTAACTCTGAAGCTATCAATGCCAGCCAGCATACAGGGTATGACCTGGTGCCCTCCTGCTTATGTACCACATCACTGTTGTGTTATCTGTAATGATCTGAAGAGGACCTGGGTCTCACAAACGATGCAGAGACTTTATAGCGTGAATCACAGCCAGTATTTCTTTGATATTGATGTGCTTTGATCTGTCTGAACTGTCCCACAGTCATTGCACTTTAACACCTTCGAAATTGTCCTAGGAAAATCTGAGGAATCAGTCAGAGCAAAATGTATTGGGGTGGGTGAAGATAAATGGCGACCTGGATTGTGAGCCATCTGATCCTTCCACCAATGCAGTTCTGACTTTATAAACCTCAAGACTGGAATTTGAAACACTAGAGGATGAGAATGTTGGCTCCACATGTTCTTGAGGTACAACTGAATCCTTCTCATATGTACTGTAGCTTGGTAAAAGGGAATCATGAGAATCATAGAAGCCATGAGGCCTATTATCCTTAAATTCTAAGCCAGTAGTTTGAGACTGACAAGAAAAGCTCAGGAATATTTACAGATGTAAATATGCTGTTGAGGAAGGGAAGCCCTTTGCATCAGACTATCAGGCAACCTAAAAACACAATCCTACGTGAAGGATTGAGGTAGGATTTCGTTTCATTTTTGTCTGGAAACTCAGATGGTTTAGGAGAGAAGAAACCTTTGTTGAGGACCCCTGATCTGTGGGAAAATACTGCACAGATAAGCAAGTCATCTGAATAAGGGACAAATATAGATAACCTGCAATCTGCCATGGACCACCACTGGGGCTAGACACTTTGTAAACACTTTTGGTTCAGTGGACAGCCCAAAGGGTGATTCATGGAATTGATAATGTGACCCAGATACACAAAATCTCAAGATATATCGAAATGGTTTACTATGGGAATGGGATGGTAAGCATCTTTGAAGTCTGAGGTTACCATAACACTCTGAGATGGAAGCAGAGCTAATACTGTTTGAAGGGTCAACATCTTGAATTTTAAAATCTTCACAAAAATACTGAGAAAAGAGAGACCAAATACTGCCTCCAAGAATATTCTGCAGGAACATGCTCTATGATTCCTGCTTCTAACATGTGTTAGAGCAATTGAGGAAACAGCTCTGTTTGATTGGGAGGGTGGGGGAATTTTCTTGAAAGGAAGGAGCTTTTCTATTCATTAACAACTGTAACCCTTCTAGGTTAGTGCTAAAAATGAGCACCGAGGGCCAGATTTTGTGAAAGGGAAAGAGATGCTAGGCAAGAGATGGAAGATGACAGGATTTCTGAAATAGTCATTCTTTTTTGGAAAAAAAATCTATTTTTTTTTAATTATTAATCCCCTCCTGTCATCTCTTCTTGGGTGTCTGCCTTTTAGCAGGTAGCACCACTTGCTTGTTTTATTTTTTAAAGGGGATAGAGGGTTTGGTAGAGAAGAACCTGGGAACCTGAAAAATCATAGAAACTCCCATCATTAATTTACCCCTCTCATCCTCATGTTTGAGGACCTGCTTAGCAGAAGGCCCTAATAAAACACCCTTGTCAAATGAGGAATTCAAAATTTCTGACATTAAATCTGCTGAAGACTTTAGATTATGTACCCAGACAATTTTTCTCAAGAATGTAGATGAAGCAGAAGCTCTGGAAACAGTATCAACACATTCACGCACACTTTTTAAGGCATGTCTAGAAACTTGAGATACAATCTGATTCAAATAAAACGTACCTTCAGGAGACTGGGAAGTAGAAAACACTCTCAATCTATTGGCACATTTCAACATAAACTTCCACATTTAGCCCTGGTAATTAAAAATCCTAAAGGCTAAAGTAGGGAAAGAGTATCTTACAAAGTCTGTCCAGCAGCTTACCCTCTATTTCCAAGACATGGAATGGGGTGTTGATAGAGCCTGTTCACAGCAGGAGCAGTATGAGAACTTGCTGCAGGATCTATTATCAGATGAGAAAAAAGATATCTGCATGTTTGAGAGACTTTCTACAGTTTATATGTCTTTGTAGATACTGATAGCGGAGTCAGGAAAGTTGCAGACAGCTGTAAAATCATCCTCCAAGGTTGGCAGAATGGGAGGCATGGGTGCAGTATGTAGGGCTTCTTGCTCTAATAAATCATATTAACTGCCCAGTTCAGGGGGGAACATCCACCTGTCCCCATGAAAATGCATCTTTTAGTCTAGAGACAGTCTCAGAAAAGGAAAAAGCCTCCATTTCAACAATTTCAGGCTGCAAAATTAAAATGGTCCTGACATGGTTTGAACTCCTAGAAACATTGGCAGAGTTAGTTCAGGCTATGTACAAGTACAAAGAGTGTTTGGACTCACAGAGGGCTTCCCAGTGGGAGTGGGTGTGCCTTAGGGTTCAGCTCAGAGCCCACTGCTGTTCATACTGGTGTTGGACTACATTAGCACACAGGCTGGGGGGCAGATCAATAAAGTTGCTGTATGCAGAGGATATAGCTTTACAGACAGACTCTGAACAAGAACTTCAATAAAAGATAGCGGAATGGAATAAAATATAAAAATAAGGCACACAGGATGAAGCAAAGTATGGATAAAACAGTTTTAATGGCAGCAAATGGGAAACATCAAACACACTGTATGACAGATAAACAAATAAGGACATCAGAGCAGAAACCCAAATAGCTCCAATTGCAGAGCAAAGAGAACAGATTACTGTGGTTTGCGTACTTGTGCAGGAAAGCAAAAGACAATCTGTGAAGAAGATTTAGGACAGACAGAAAAAAATGCAAGAGGAAATGAGGGCATCCAGCAAGAGGGGTGGATTGTGTGAGAGAAGACCTGTGAAAGTCAGGCATGATTGTGAAGAAGGTAGGACAGTGGCACTGAAATGAGAGAGATGTTGGCAACTGACATAACACCCCAACCCCGTGTAGAAAATGGGGGTTGATGATGGCTATGCAGTTTCAGGCTTACTCTCCAAACAGTCAGATTCTTGAGTTCTAGAATCTTCAGGTGAAACAACCCTGTCTCTGACTACATCAGAATCATCAGAAAGAACATCCTCCTCATTGGGAGTGGGGGAATAAGGTAAGGAAGGAGGCAGTTGGTATTCAGTATTATCAGTCTGTAATAAACTCCTGGTCAAGGTAAGAACATATTTTTTTTAGAAATAGAAGCCATTTCTCTGTTATCAGAATGATTAATGTTCTGTTTCTTTTTCATAGGAACATCCTTGGAGGAAGACCAAGAATGAGAATGCATATCATCCCAAGTAAGAGGTCTCTTTCCCCTTGCACCCTAAGAAAACCCTCCCAGGGTGTTTCCCACATCCATTTTAAGTGAGGGGGTATCTCCTGCACCTAAAATGGATGGTTCTTCCATTTCCACATTGGACACTGCAACAGCCAAGCAGGATGTGTCTGACAACCTGTCCATAGGGGCCAGCAAGACTATTCCAGAGGGATTCAATGAAACTAGTAAGTGGTCTGAGGAACCAACAATGGCCACTGCAGAGTCACTCACCATTACCTAAGACATAGACTGAGCTTGTGTTGTAGAAAAGGGCTCATGCAGGGCCAGCAGAATAGGGATAAGTATCCATGTTACAGCCAAGGAAAAAGCCTGATTGCCAGTAAGCTACACTGGAGAGAGTTGGTCAGAATTTAAGTTGTCACTTAATGCACACAAGCAGTATACAAAAACCTTCAAAATATCCTAATTCCCCAACACAATTAAGTATATAAGCAGCACCCAACAGTTGTGCTGTAAAAACAGAGATACCTTCCTCAAAGAGGACTTTTAATTAGAAAAAATGTCAGGTAAGTTGTTAGGATGTGTGGACAAACATCAACACAACATAAAGATTCCGTCCACAGAATAAACTTCCCAGTTGTCAGAATTCACCAAATTAAAGTAAAAACTTGTACTTAAGCCTTAAAAGCTTAAAAAGACAAGTTAAACCTAGAAAACAATTCCTAGAACTGAAACAGAAGTCCTTTGAGGAATGTCTTCAAATGTTAAAGCCAGTATTCTTAAGCAGACGTATCGAAATTCTGGAAAAGAAATAGATAAAAATATAAAATATTCCTAAAAAGATGTATGTGTGGAATAGGGTTACCACCTGTCCCACCTTGCGAGGGACAGTCCCTCTTTGGGCAGTTGTGTCCAGCAAAAAAATTGTAAAAATGGCAAATATCCTGAGATTTTAGGACAAAATTATTTCCTATATTTTATGTAATAGGTGCATAAAACAGTTATTCTGTATCTGAAACACTTAAATGTTATACAAAACTGAATAATCAACTAAAATGCTACAAGAATAAGATTTTATTTAGGCAAAAAAGTGAAGTTTTGTTCTCTGTACTGACTGTAGGTATGTTTCGGCCTGCAAAATCTGACATTTGTACCAAAAATGTCCCACTTCGGGCATTTGAAAAGGTGGCAACCCTAGTGTGGAAGGGTTCCCCAAAGGAGACTTATCAGTCCAAAAGCGATGCCTTAGGCTGACTGTCCTGAGAAGTCTCAGCGCTGCATATGTACAAGGTGTCATGAAAGTAATAAAGATTTTTAGTCACTCTGGCTGCTTATACAGCTCCTTCCAAAAAGGGATTAACCTATAGACAGTCAGAATGATAGTACTAAAGAGGATGAAAGCTTTTGCAAGCTGTCTTGTTGCTCTGTCCTTGACAGGATACACCCCAAGCTACTACAAAAGTGAGAATGATGAATATCTACAGTAATGTGGAAAAAGGATGTCCAGATAGTTTCAACAGTAATAAGAGCAAGTGAGCTAATAAAAACATAATATCCAAGAATACTTACATATGGTTTCAGTACAGATACATAGAATAGCAGAAAGTAAGATAAGAGAAGAGCAGTTTGAATTCTTGTTAGGATGCAGTACAATTGGCTTGATGCTATGTTTGCAAAGAGGAAAAGAGTGGAGAATAAGCTGGAGATGAGGAAAGAGTCTAACTGGGCATTCCTAGACTTGGAGTAAAAATATCACAAGTCCCAAAGGGAGACAAAGTTACATTTTTTAACACAAAAAGTTTCCCAAGAAGGAATACAATCCATCTGCTGAATATAAAAGAAAATCACCTTTCAGAAAAGTGTTCCATATGTTTATGCTTGAGAATAAGGAACAGAAGCTTTAAGGAAAGTTGAAAATAGAAGTAAAATGACATTTGACTGTAGAACAAATTAGGCCAGAAATAAAACTGTGAGATATATATCCCAAAATAGATAGAAGGGAATAGTAAAAGGATTTATGCCTCAGAAAATGTTCCAAATAGAAAAACAAATAATTTTACCTTTATTTGTTTTCATGATGTTAGGTTTCTAAACAGAATTTGGGCTCTGGACCACAATGTCAGGGTAAGAAGGGCCACTGGCCATCCCTGGAAGTGGAGAAATCATGCAAAAGGACGCAAAGAATGAATGTCCAGGTAAGCCTTGCCTGGCAAGTGTGACAAATGTCACCTAGTTGTCTTTAAATGGAGAGGCCTGTCAGGAAGATGAGGCTATAACAGGGGAGCCAGACTTGCCAGGATCAAAAGGGAGCTAAGAGGATGACCTTATTCTTGTGCATCTTGGCCTTCTCCAGAAACCTGGAAACAGGTGGAAGTGTAAGGGAAACCTGGACTTCACCTCTGGGTGACTACTTCCTTGTGCAATCTTCCTCCCAAAGGTGGAATAAGGGAATAGACATCCCTATGTCTGGAACTAGCTAGGGATGAAAAGAGGTCACAGCAAGGCTTCCTGAATCACTAGAACAGCTTCTAGGCTACAGTGAAGTTGCAGAATCACTTGTGGTTTTTCAATAATCAGTGACTGAGCCCATCCACTAGTCAGCTGATGTCTTCCAAGATGTGGCTGACAATAAGATGGTGAAGGGATGCAAAGCCCATTCCCAAACTCTCATGACCGTCCAGCATATGAGGTAGGAATACTTGTTGAGATAGTGTACCACAACCATAATGTTGGTGTGGAAGACAACAGAATACTGTGGGAAGGAGTCCTGAAATGCCAGGAAGGTAAGGACAAAAGCTTTTATTTTTACAGGACATTCATTTGCATCAAGGCCTATGTCTGTAACTATATCACATGGATCACCTGCTTCTAAAAATGCTCCGCATCCTAAAACAAAGATATCCATGCTGACAATCACAAGAACAGTTGTAGGGCTTGAACAGGTCCATCCAGAGACAAGTTGGACTCATGCAGTCATCAGCTGACATCCTTGTACTTCTGGGAAAGTTTGATTGGAAAATCCAATGGTTCAGAACACTGGTTCTACTGTACTCCGATAGTCTACTGTAAAATTCTCATATGTTAACAGGAGTTGAATACTATAAGGACAGATGCCTCCATTAGTACTAGTGCCCAGTGACAAAGAGCTGTGGTGGCTGGCTGGTATCTCAGAATGTGAGTGATGATCACTTGAATGGAAAAACTCTGTTCAACTGAAGAAATGCTAAACAAGCCAGAATGTCCATCTAGCATCCAATGAATGTGATGGCCTGGATGGCATTCAACTAGGACTTCACAGAGTTCATATTCAGATCTAAGGCCTGAGACAGTAGCAATAGATAGTCTCTGGAGCTGATAATATTTTCAAGAGACCACTAGAAGCACTTGTCCAAGTACAAGAAAACGGTAGTCCCTTGCAGTTCGAGGTGCACTGTTACAATTGTTTTCCATTTGGTGAACACCCATGGGGCAGAGGTGAGACCAAAAAGATTCCAAAGCTAAAAATTACTGGCCCCTATGCAGAAGCACAGGATTGTTCAGAAATTCTTTGCTATCTTGATGTGAAGGTAGGTGCCCAAGAGGCCCCAACAGTACATACAATAACAGTTTTGCCAGTGTGGAAGGACAGATTGCACCATGTCACTTGATAGGGCTCCTTTGGAACAAACTGATTTAGGCTACTCAAATACAGAATGAGCCTGAAGTCCTTAATTTTCTTGAGTAATGAACCTGGAGTAAAAGCCTAGCCATTGCTGACCCAGTGAAACCTCTTGGATTATTTTCTGTAAAAGGTTTAATGCTTTAAACTTGCCACAGACATCTGATGGGGTGGGATGCCTGGCAAGGGAAATGGCTGTGGGTTGGTAGGGGAGAGGAAAGGAACTGTATAGCCTCTGGATATTATGGACCTTTTATACTGGTCCTTGGTGATAGCCAGTCACTGGGACAGATGGTGGGATAGATGATCCTCCACTGCCTCTAGAGTGGGACAGTTGGGCAAGTACTCAGTCAGCAGATTGCACGTCCCCAGTCCAAGGACTGTGGCATTCTTACTTTGCTGCCTCTCACAGTCCTTGGGTTGTTGACAATTCTGGAATTTGCTATACCCTCTGAGACCCCTTTCACATCCTAACTGCTGTTCACCATGCTGAAACCACAGTTAATGAAATATTCCATTGTATACCAGAAAAATGCATTATAGAGGCTGGAACTTTATTCACGCAGTAGTGAGGGTCTTTCCTCCTGTTTCTGCTTCTGCAGTTCAGCTTTTACTGCCTGCCCAAATAACAGGGTTCTGTCAAAGGGTCCGTTTAAGAAACTGGCTTTGGTGTCCCAGGCAAAATCCATAAGGTGCACCCATGAATAGTTTGTGATAGTTATGCCAATGCCTGATAACCTTGCTAAGCTATCCACTGCATCATGTGCCAGGAGGATGGCCAGACTACTGATGAAGCACATCATCAAAATCGAGGACTGCAGCCTCTTAGTTCACCATCTGGTAATTGCTCCAGAGACTTGGAAGCTTCATGAGTCAAGTCTCTCTGGTATACTAGCATGTAAGACATGTAGTTTACGGACTAGAAAGTAAATGTGAAGAAAGAAGTAAACTCACACCCAAGCCTATCCTAAATTAACAATTCTTTGATGGATAGCAGAACACTGTGGAGCAACAGCCTTCTACAAGGAGACCATGAGCATTGTTTAGTCCACCTCTAAGGTACGAACATATCCTGCCATGTCCTTGGGAGACTGGAAGATC
Source organism: Protopterus annectens (assembly GCF_019279795.1). Classification (NCBI taxonomy): domain Eukaryota; kingdom Metazoa; phylum Chordata; order Ceratodontiformes; family Protopteridae; genus Protopterus; species Protopterus annectens. The sequence continues at coordinate 1,061,758,541 of NC_056730.1, read as the reverse complement.
CTGTCTGGCTCCTGGTATGGGAGTTACCATGCGGGGGTTCTTCCATGCAAACTGTACCATGAAGAGGTTGACTTGGGTAACTAAAATGTCTCCTCCAGTACCAGTTCAAATGGAGAGTAGATCTCTGTGGTCCATCCCACCTTAGGTCTTTTAGCTAGAATCTTCATAAATTTTGGGTTGGCTGGCTGGGATGATGAGGAAGCAGCCTTTTTATCTTCATTAACATCTAGGGTGAGAAATTTGAGTGGTGATTCTAAGTATTTCATCTTACTCCTGGCATTCCCTACTGGCCTTGGAGGGGAATACTATGAAGAGCAGGAGGAGGACACAGTTTGTCCAGATGATTGAATGACCCATGAAAGAAGCCCTCCAATAGTAGTTTTCTTAAATGTGGACAACAGACCACTGATGCAGGTACATGCAAACCCAAGCTACAGAATGGAGTTGAATTCCATGCAGAGGAGGGAGCAACAGGAAAGCCTCCTTTACTGGAACCAAAATCAACAGTGTGCCCATCTGATAAAGGATCAAGGTCAGCCAATGCCCAGAGCAACATCAGTGTTGGGGTAGCAAGTCAGATTGTTAGGAGGCCAACATTAAACTGACCTCAACCCCAATGGCTCAACTCCTAGAATCAGTATCAAAGGACCCCCAAATATCTTGGCCCTCAGGATCAAGAGTCTTAGCATTGATGACATTGTCAGTATCAGGAATGTCCAAGTCAAAGGCTTCAACTCTGATGTCAAGACCACAGCCAATATTGACATATCCACCAATGTCAATGATAACATCAAAAGGTTGACCAGCGGTCTAATAAGGACCGATTGAGAAAATTGAAGACCCTTCATCATCAACCCCGTTTTTCCAATTTTCTACATGGGTCATGGTGTTACGTCAACTGCCATCTTTCTCAATTCAGTGTCACTCCCCTACCTTCTTTGAATGCCATGCCTGACTCTTGCAGGTTTTCTGTCATGAAATCCATTCATCTCTTGATTGGGCATATTTATTTTGTCTTCTTCTTTCCTGCACACATACTCAAAACACTGTAATCTGTTATCTTTGACATTTCTGCAACTGGAGCTACTTTGGCTTTTGCTCCAATGTCCTCATTTCTTCTTCTTCCGTCCCTTAGTGTGTATCCTACAACCCATCTCAGGTACTTCATCTCCATCATCTCTAGATTCCTCAACTTTTCTGTTCTCACTGCTCAGGTGTCTGTAGCATATAGTAGCACCAGTCGCACAATTATTTTGTATACCTTACTTTTCAGCTTCTTTGCTTTCCTTCTGTCAACACACTACCCCTGACACTGTACCAGTTGGCAGTAGCCCCTATAATTCTAGTTCTGACCTCCTCATTCAAACTTACCTTTTCCACTACCATCCCTCCCAGACACTTGAAGCTGTTAACTTGTTTGACTATTTTCCATTCTATCTCAATTTTCAGCTTCTTCTGATTTCCCCATTTCCATTTATGACAACTATCTTGTTCATACTTTGCTTCATCCCACGTGTCTTCAGTTTTGCTTTCCATCCCTTCATGATTTGCTGAAGTTCCATCTGTTTGCAATGCACATCATCTGCATACAGCCGTTTTGTTGATCTGTCTGCGATGACCTGTTTGCTAATGTAGTTCATCAGTAGTATGAACAGCAGTGGGCTCAGAGCTGAACCCTGACTTTTGCCATTGAGTCTTTGTACATAGCCTGCACTAATTCTATCAATATTTCTTGGTCTTTGAACCATCACAGGACTGCCCAAATCAGCTTTCTTGGGACCTTATTATATGAGTGCTCCAAGTCTAGGAACTCCCAGTTGGACTCTTCTCAACCATGTCTCACTGCAAGAATTAGTTTGGTTGTGCATTCTGATCTGAATCTGAACTGTTTATCTGCTATCTTACTTTCTACCATGCTTCATATTCATTTAACAATTACCCCTCCTTAACACCTTCATGCAGTGCTCTATTTCATAGGATCATAGGAGATTACTAGGCTATCGACCCGGAGACCATTTTAAGCCTAGCCATTTCAACCCAATGCAATATCATAGAGATACTAGTCAATACCCAAGACTGCATTTAGTGATGACTGCCCATGCCCAGGAGAGTTGTGGGTGCTATCCCCGGTAAGAATTTACCGTGCCCCATCCACTCATTCAGGCTCCTCTTGAGCAATGTCATAGAAGTGCTCTGTTTCACATGAACTGGTAGCCTGTTCCAAAGATGTGGCAGTTACCGGGAGATAAATCTGTCCCTCCAGCATGTCCTATTTAAGTTGCAGGCCATATTTAAGTCCCTGGAATGGGTAGCCCTAGACCCATTTGATTTACAGATATACAGTAAGTTCATTAGGTTTGGGTCATGGGTTGCTCTGTAGGTCAGGCATAAGTCTTTCCTAAGAAGTCTATATGATAAGCATTATAGTGACAGGGATTTTAGTCAGAAAGTGCAAGGCACATGCTGAAGCCCATTGATCTTCTTTGTTAGAAACCTCTGAGGTCTCTCTAATTGCTGCAGGTGCTTAGTATGGTACATACCAAATGGGGCATTATACTCAATTATGGGCTGGATAAGTGCCAAGTATAGGGGTTTATAACTTCTTTTGCTCTCAAGGTGATGTCTTTACTAATCAAGTGAGCTACGTGGAAAGCTTTCCTTACAATGGTAGACACATGGTGATTGAAGTTAAGGTCACGGTCAACTTGTGATCCCAATTCCCTTACCATTTCATGGGTGCTTAGGGTATTGTTATTAATTTGATAGTGTGAAGAGACATTGTTTGTGCCGAAGGGAATGATGATGCATTTCTTTGCATTCAGCTTGAGACCATGACTAAAATACCAGTCACTGGTCTGTGGGAGAGCATCCTGGAGTATACTGACAGCATTTGGGGATTCAATGATTGTACCTAATTTGCAGTCATCTGCAAACTTGGTCAGCCACAACCCTTTAGCTTTGACCTGAACTTCTGAGAAGTATATACCAAATAGTAGGAGGCCCAGCATTGACCCCTCTGGCATCCTGCTGGTAACAGGTCTGAAGGCTGATGTGGAGTCACCCACTTTGATAGTGTCGTGAGCCAGTTGGCAACCCATCCTACAGTGAAGGGGTTTACATTGAATTTGCTAATTTTATCAATAATGCTTGAATGTGGGATTGTATCAAAAGCCTTTGCCAAATCGAGGTATGCTGTGTGCACAGATTTGCCCTCATCAGTGGCCTTGGTCACACTTTCAAAGAAATCCACCAAATTTAACAGGCAGGATCTGCCCTTCACTAAGCCAAATTGGGTAGGATCCAGAATTTGGAGGTCTTGCACGTCTTTATTTATGAGATCTATAATAATATGTTCCATGGCCTTGCAGATGAGGTTGGTCAGGCTTATAGGTCTGCAATTCCCAATGTCAAAAGATACTGCAACCACAAAGCACAGTTCTAATACCACTTAGAAGCAACGTTGAAAACTGAAACCATTGACATCCACGATTATAAATAATATAGATTTATTGAAATAGAACCACGACTAAGCGCTTTCGCCAGCAAACTGGCTTCTTTGTGGTTGCAGTATCTTTTTACGTTGTTTCAGCCCCTGTGGGTGTAACTTTTTTTGTTTCAATTCCCAATGTCTGTTGCTAGGTCACCTTTGTGTTGGAAATAACTGCAGCTGTTCTTCATTCCACAGGAACAAAGCCTGTGGTTAGGCTATGATTGAAAAGGGTACGTAGTGGTGATGCTAGTTCATGTTTTAGCCTTTTTAGAAGACAGCATGGGATGTCATCTTGTCCCACAGAGGCTGTGTTCTTTGCCTTGGACAGGGCTTTGAGGACCTGCTCTTCAGATATGTAAGGTGGGGGGAGTTTAGGGGAGGGTTTGTTGTAAGTTAGGAGGGGATAAGGGAGTGAAAGTTTTGACAAACCTATCCACTAGCAGGTTCGCTGTCTCTGTGGGGTCAGTGAGTGGGATATATCTTTGGCCACCAGTTTAGCACATGCTTCGGTCCTACCCTTTAGGTTACATACATAGCTGTAAAAGGCCTTATGGTTATCCTTGGCAGTACTTGCTAGGTTTCTCTCAAAGAAGCTCTTGGATGATTCGACAAGTTGTCTTATTTGCCTGTTAAGACTGAGGAGGGTGCTTTTCCACTATTGGGTTCTTGTTTTTGTTTTCTTGGACAGCAAGTTTTTTCATTCATTGTAGAGTTTGTTGATTGAGGAAGTCCAACTGGGCAGAATCCATTTTCATCAAATGCCTGAAGAGAAAAGCTCTGCAAATTAGTTAAATACATACTGCAAACAGATTAAAGACCTTATATAAAATAGACATTGGCAGATACAGTATACATAAAAACAATTAGGAATGTGGCATTGACATAGAATATATATAAGTATAATAAGAACATGCCATAGAATTTACATTGTATTTTTTGAAGTTTATATATTAACATTAATTTAATTTGATGGCATATAGGTATAAATGTTTTATCACTGATATAATTTAAAGGCATATAGTTACATTTATGTTTGCTATACAGCAATAGTTGTAGAATGCAACACTGGTTAGGAGTATATTTTTATAGGCTGGTGTTGGTTGAGAGAGACAGTAGTAAGTAGAGTCACTAGGAATTAAGCTGGATGGTTTAAAATCTACAGGTAAAAGAGAGTAGACAGAAGATGAATACTGGGGGGGGGGGTTAGGTGAGTGAGAAATGTATGGGTAGGGACTGCAGAAAAAAAGGAGGAAATAAATTTCATTGGTTAAAGCTGTTAAGAGGAAAAAGAAGTTTGCAAATTAGACTGATGGCCAGATTCAATGGCTGTGAAGTGCACACTGTTTTGTATTCAGCCTGCAGAAACAAGGTAAACACTGTGGCATGCTAATTACAGCATAAGTAGCTGAATTGTATGCTAATCAACCAATCCAAGATGGAGGAGCTATTCAACAAGCTATAAAGCAACCATATAGACTTCAGTGCTGGTTTTCCCTGTGAATTCTATGGTCCCTCATAAAATCATCCAAGGCTAACTTCGAAAGAAAAATAGCCAAGGATTCAAAAGATAACCACAAAGCCTTCTTTAGCTATGTCAAGAATCTAAGTGGCAAATCACAGATATGATCTGAGCTAGTGCAAAATAGCACAAAATATACTGAACCTACTGATATTGCCAACATTCTTGCAGATAGGTTCAGTGCAAACTTCACCTCCCTCTCACCTTCAAAAGGGCCCACAACAATACCGGAAAAATGTAGTGTCCTTGAAATCACAGGTGAAAACAGCCCTTTCAAAAGCCAAAAACACAGCATCAATGGGGCCAAATGGTGTCCTAGGCTGCGTCTTGCATGAACTACAGAACGAACTAACCCCCCACCTAAACACGCTGTTCAACCTCAGCCTCTCCGCAGGCTACGTGCCCATACAATGGCACACAGCAATGGTTATTCCACTCCACAAAGGAGGGGCCACAACTGACCCTGGTAACTATCACCCCATAAACCTGACTAGCCTAGTCTGCAAGGCTATGGAGCGCATCATTATGGAACTCATTAACAAAGACATTGGGAACCTCCAAACACTTGACCTGACCCAGTATGGCTTTGTTAAGGGCAGATCATACCTACTAAACCTGGTTGACTTCTTCGAGACAGTCACCAAGGCCATAGACAAGGGAAAGGTGGTTCACACAGCCTACCTTGATCTCGCCAGCCTAAACATAAACCCCTATGTCACAAGATGGGTTGTCAACTGGTTTACAGACAGAACTCACACGGTAAGAATAGCAGGCTCCAAGTCTGACTCTAAACCAGTCACAAGTGGTGTCCCGCAAGGCTCGGTTCTATGACCCCTACTGTTCAGCATATATTTCTCAGAAGTACAGGCAAACACAGGAGGACTAGTGCTAACCAAGTTCGCTGATGACTGCAAACTGGGAGCCATAATTGACCCTCTGGCTGACACAGACATCCTTCAAAAAGGCCTTACTGAGACAGACACCTGGTGTCAAAGTCATGGCCTCAAGCTAAATGCCAAAAAATGCATAGTCATCCCATTTGGGAAAAACAAAACACCCACGAATTACCACATAGGTAGCAGCCCCCTTAATACAGAAGAGCTAATAAGAGATCTGGGGACCCAGGTAGATTGTAATCTCTCCTTTGACAATCATATTGCCAAAGTAGTTAGGAAATCCTTCTATGTGGCCCATCTAATTACTAAGGGGTTCGCATCTAGAAATAAAGAGGTTATAGTGCCCCTCTACTCGTCACTCATCAGACCCATCATAGAGTAAAATGCCCCATTTGGAATGTACCTCACAGGAAACTTCCAACAGCTGGAAAGACCACAAAACCACCTCACCAAGAGGATTACTGGCCTCAAACATATGTCCTATGCAGCCCGACTGAAAAAACTCCGGCTGTACTCAGTGGCATATCGCTTACTCAGAGGTGATCTCTGCCTGACTTACAAAGCCATGTCCAACTCAGAATTCATGGACATGCTCCACCTAAAGAAATCCAAGTCACTGCGAGCCACGCACTCTAGTGAGCTAAACCTAGCCACAACAATAAATAGAACATACTGGAGGGATCAATTCCTGTCACAGAGACTCCCCATGCTTTGGAACAAAATTCCTAACTACATTAGGCAGAGCCCCTCACTAACACACTTCAAGAGAAGCCTTGACGAGTGAATGGGTAACAGAAAATACACCCCTGGGATCATTTCATTGGCTCTGCTTGACAGAGGCTCAGTTAATTAATTAATGGGGCATTTCCATATTCAGGCTTGTATTTGGGCCTAGTGTTTGTGGAGGCTGTGTGTCTGAGCACATAATTCAGGGACATCTTGTTTTAGCCAAAGCCATCAGGAATTTCAGTGAGAGAGAATTGTTTGAGGTCATTGGCTGACTGAGGTCTCCTGGACTACAGCTTAGACTAAGCACCTCATTGGTTCTTTTGAGATTTCTTTCTTAAAAGCTGTCTCAGGTTTCAACTTTCTGTTACCTAAGAAGCTCAGTTGTGAGTGTTCTGCCATTTTACAGTGAGCTAATCAAAGGAAGAACACTCAGCAAACTCGGAGCTATAATATATAACATTAAGTATCCTGTTTTTTGTTTATTTTGTTCTTTATTTCTTTGTTGTTTATAGCACTTTGTGTACTGTGTATTTTTTCTAGCTAGTTTCACTGTGTGTGAGGTATTAACTGGAAATTGTCCACTCTTATTAAGCATCTGTTGGGGTGTTTGTTTATGATAACTTGTTGCAGTTAAACTCTTTTTTTCTAGTGGCTCCTTTAGCTGTTTAAAACTTTCATTTAAAGGCTCACTGCTGCTTTTCAGCTGTGAGAAACATTTCTGCAGTTTCCCACCCTCCCTCCCTGTTGGTATAGTTTTTATAGTTGGTGGCTTTGCAGTTGCCCACCCCTAGTGTAAATTTGATCTGGGACCCTCCTCCCAGTCTAGTGTCATTACCTCATTCTACCCAGTACAGGGAGAGCATTTGAGAAGGCCAATCAGCTTAGTTTCTGCTACTCCTTTCTCTCTTTCCTTTCTCTCTTTCCACAAAAAAAAAAAATAAAATTATCTGCTTTTACTGTATTTGTGTTTTTTCCTACTTTATTTTGCTTTTGCGTCATCTTAAAAGTACTCAATTGTATTTATTACTGCTTGGTGTAACTCATTCTAAGCCTTTTAGTTTAAGCACCTGGGCTTCAGACCAGTTTTACATTAAGAAGGTTTGTGGTCTGCACTGTAGTGGCAGAATACATCCTTCTAAGTTGGGAACTGCTGATTGAGGGCTCAGTGTCTGTTATTCTAAAAGTGTATTAATTCTGGTTTAAGCACTTGGGCTTGAGGCCAGTTATTTTACATTAAGAGGGTTTGTGTTCTGCATTCTTGTGGGAGGAGAGGCTGGACTCTGTCCTTCTGAGCTGGGAATTTCTGGTTAAAGGCTTATAGTGCCTGCATATTTGAACTGCTTCTTACTGAAATTGGTACACCTTGTTTGCTGTAGCATAGACTAGATCCAGGCCTGCTGAATCTAGCTTTGTTTGTATAACTTGAGCACTAATCCAGGCATTCTTTAAAGTATTCAGTTGTATTTATTACTGCTGGTAGTAACTTGATTAAAGTGTAGCTATCATTTCTAAGTCTTTTGGATTAAGCACTTGGGCTTCAGACCAGTTGTTTTACATTAGGAAGGTTTGTGGCCTGCACTGTGGTGGCAGGACAGGTAGCTTACATCCTTCTAAGTTGGGAACTGCTGATTGAGAGCTCAGTGTCTGTTATTCTAAAAGTGTATTAGTTCTGGTTTAAGCACTTGGGCTTCAGGCCAGTTATTTTACGTTAAGAAGGATTGCGGTCTGCACTCTTGTAGGAGGAGAGGCTGGACTCTGCCCTTCTGAGCAGGGAATTTCTGGTTAAAGGCTTATAGTGCCTGCATATTCTAACTGTTTCTTACTGAAATTGGTACACCTTGTTTGCTGTAGCATAGACTAGATCCAGGCCTGCTGAATCTAGCTTTGTTTGTATGCTTGTTGTTTATTTCCCTGAAACGCTAATTCCACCTAAAATGCGGCCTTTTAGCACTTCTGTGGATCCCTAGTGATATCTGCATTGCTTACTGTACTTATTTCCTTGTTTCACTTGAAAGAAAGTTACTGTTTTTGCATTTAAGTTACCTGTAACACATTGCATTTAAGTTACCTGGCACTTGCTCACTAAAGCAATTATATAAGTCAGCTCTAAAAAATTAAAAGCACTACACCCTCACAAACTCCCCTTGAGTACCTTGTTCCCCATTGGCCCTTTTTTCAATTATAAAGGAATTCCCAATACTATTCTAGCATGTCCAAAGGTCAGTTGTCAATCTCCTCTCCGGTCCAGCTGGTGAATCTGGGAATCTTGAGGCAATGTTACAACTGCCTCATGTACACAGACAACCCTCTCCTCCTCCCAACAAATTCCAACACATGTGAGGGATGCAACCATATAGCCAAACTGGAGGATAAGCTCTCTCAACTCAGTACTGGCGTAACCAGTCAGGAGGAGAAGGAAACCACACTCACTCCAATTCCAGTCTCACATAGACCTACCACGACAACAAACCAAACACATAAACACACAAAAACATACTTGGAGGCTCTAAATAAAAATCTGCCTAAGCAGCAGAGACCTCCAAAGCAGACACCCAAGCAACCGCTACCCCAAAACAAAACACGTGCAACACATAGCTCACAAAGCCAGTGTGCCGAACAGTCACAGCCCTTAAGGCTAAACAACACACCTGATACACTTGTAATAGGTGACTCTATCATCAGGCACACTGACGTCCCACTCACCAGGCTGAACAAGGAGAAGGTCATGGTGAGATGCCTGTCAGGTGCTAGGATCTGCCACATAACACAAGCACTCAGGTCACTCCAAGGCAAGTACAAATATGACTCAGTCATTGTCCATGCTGGTGTGAATGACCTGAGACATACCTCCCTGGACTACATGAAAAGAGACATAGAGGAGCTCTCTGAGCATGTAGCCCAGGCCGGTATGACCCTGACCTTGAGTGGCATCTTACCCTCACCAAGAATGATGCCACAATATGAAGACAAGATGATCAATTTCAACAATTGGCTTAAGTGTTGGTGTCATTCAAAGGGGATCCAATGCCTGTCAGCCTGGGATGACATGCTCGACAAGCCACGATGCTTCGCTAGGGATGGCTTGCACCTGTCACCCTGGGCTTTCGGATATTGGCAAAGGCTCTTGCTACCCCATAGTGCCTTTTTTAGGCAAGGCTCAAAAGACAAACCCACCTCCATAGGTATCACAAGGGATAAGAAACTAAGAGTAATGCTACTCAACTCCAGAAGTCTAAACCTCAAGATGCACGCACTCGAAACTCTCCTTAGCATAGAGAACATTGATATCTGTGCAGTAACAGAAACCTGGTTCAAGGCTCCTGAGAGCACCCCAGCACTACCAGGTTATACCTCATACCATGCTTTTCGGCCCCAAAACTTGGACTGAACCCCAAAAGGAGGGGGAGTATCAATATTCGTCAAAGCTACCCACACCTCCAGGTTGGTGGCACAGCACGAAGCATCAGAGACTATCCATGTGCAACTAACTGTGGGTAAAACTGCCTTCCAGTTTATAGCCTGCTACAGACCACCCTCCCAAACACCAGAACCGCACTCGGCCTTCCTGAGAATACTGGAAAATATGAAGGACTCTCCAAACACCATTATATTGGGAGACTTCAACTACCCAAACATAGACTGGGAGCATTACTCTAGCTCCAACACCCTAGCCCAAAGGTTCCTAGAATTTATAAACTCAAATGCTATGGAACAACTTGTTACCACTCCCACAAGAGGGGAAAACATACTGGACCTGATCATCACCAACATGGGGACACTATGCTCCAGACCAGAAGTGTATCCCTCACTGGTAAGATCAGACCATAAACTAATCTCACTGGATATTCACATCCTGACCCCACCCCCTGTCCAGAAAACCACAGTGAAAAACTTCTCTAAAGCAAATTTCACACGCCTCAAAACCGAGGCGAAATCCTTCAAAGCACCCGGGCCTGTGGAAAATACGGCCCAGACCGCAGAATCCTTTATAAACGCATTCTATGAACACCTTCAGGAATGCATGGATCATGCAATCCCAAATAAAACCAAGACCCAATCCTCCAAAGGCAGACGTCCTGTCTGGTGGACCCCAGCCATAAACAAATTATACAATATAAAGAGGAAGCTAATACATGATAGAGCAAAATCCCAAAAAGGGAAGGCATCTCTGATCAGTATTAGCAAAAAACTACGGGCACTCATAAAATCGTCTAAGGCCAGCTTCGAGAGAAAAATTGCACAGGACACTAAGGATAATCACAAGGCTTTCTTTAGTTATGTTAGGAACCTGGGTGGGAATTCCCAGATATGTTCAGAATTAGTCCAAAATGACAAAAAATACACCAAGCCCACAGACATTGCCAACATCCTAGCTGACAGGTTCAGTGCAAACTTCTCCCCCCCTCCCCACAAAAGGGTAAGTATCTATCCCAACAGAGTGCTGCCCCCCCTGACATCTCAGATGCTCAGGTAAGAGCCGCTCTCCAAAGCAAAAACACAGCATCAATGGGACCAGACGGTGTCCCGGGCTGCGTCCTACATGAACTCCAAGAAGAGCTAAACCCAAACATAAAACTACTGTTCAATCTTAGCCTTACTACAGGATATGTACCCAAAGAGTGGCGTACAGCAACAGTGGTCCCTCTCCACAAAGTTGGTGCCTCAACGGATCCTGGAAACTATCGCCCCATAAGCCTGACTAGCTTGGTCTGCAAAGCTATGGAAAGGATCATCATGGACCTCATAAATAAAGATATTGGGGACCTACAGACACTGGATCCTACCCAGTTTGGCTTTGTTAAGGGCAGATCCTGCCTCTTAAACCTGGTCAATTTCTTTGAAACAGTCACCAAGGCCATTGACGAGGGGAAGGTGGCCCACACAGCCTACCTGGACCTCGCAAAAGCCTTCAATACAATACCCCACTTGGGCATTATAGATAAGCTCACCAGCTTAAATATAAACCCCTATGTCACTAGATGGGTTGCAAACTGGCTCAAGGACAGAACCCACATGGTTAGAATTGCTGGAGCCATGTCAGACTCCAAACCAGTTACAAGTGGTGTCCCACAAGGCTCAGTCCTGGGACCTCTCTTGTTCGGTATATATTTCTCGGCGGTACAGGCCAACACAGAAGGACTGTGGCTGACCAAGTTCGCAGATGACTGCAAACTGGGCCATAATCAACTCACCAGCCGACACAAGCATCCTCCAAAAGGGCCTCATAGAAACAGACAACTGGTCTCAGAGCCATGGCCTCAAGCTAAACGCCAAAAAGTGTATAGTCATCCCTTTGGCAAAAACAAAGTGCCCACAAATTACCACATAGGTGGTAATCCATTAAGTACAGAAGAAGTCATTAGGGACCTGGGGACCCAAGTTGATAGCAATCTCTCATTTGACAACCACGTGGCCAAAGTGGTTAGAAAAACATTTTATATAGCCCACCTAATCATGAAGGGATTCACATCTAGATCAGGGGGAGGTCATCGTACCTCTTTACTCATCCCTCATCAGGCCCATAATTGAGTACAATGCCCCTTTTGGGATGTACCTTACCAGACACCTGCAGCAACTGGAAAGACCCCAAAAGTACCTCACCAAGAGGATCAAAGGGCTCAAACAGATGCCATATGCTGCCGGGTTAAAGAAACTCCAGCTCTACTCAGTGGCATACCGCCTGCTCAGAGGCGATCTGTGCCTGACGTATAAAGCCATGTCCAACCTGGAATTAATGGACATGCTGCACCTCAGAAAATCCAAATCCCATCGAGCTATGCGCTCGAGAGACTTGAACCTCAGCACTGAAATAAATAGGACATGCTGGAGGGACAGATTCATAACCCAGAGGCTCCCTTCACTCTGGAATAAAATCCCAGTCCAGGTTAGGCAGAGTCCCACATTGACTCTCTTCAAGAGGAATCTTGATGAGTGGATGGGAGATCATAGGTTTACCCCGGCTATCACTTCTGTGTCACTGTTAGACAGAGGCACAGTATACTAACCTCAAAAAAAGGCATAGCAAAATCAATTTAAAATGGGTGGCGAAAGCCAAACACACTCTGGCTAGGCTTATAAATGCCCTAGGGCAGATAGCCTAGTATGAACTTATGAACCTATGAACACTCTGGCTAGGCTTATAAATGCCCTTGGGCAGATAGCCTAGTACCTACCTATGAACCTATTCCAAAACCTACTGGAATACAGCCAAGAAAAGGAGTGTACATAGACAGAATGTTAGGGGCTTCTTTTGCTTTAATTCATGTGTATGTGAACAGGCTGAAGTCTATGCTGCTGCTGCTGCTAATAGACCATGGCCAGTAAGGAGAAGAGTTTTCAGACCCCATTTAATTTATCACAATCTGCATGAAGTGGAAATTGTATAGTGCTACAGGGTGGATAGAGACAAACTACAGGAACTCTGCAACCTCTGTTGTCTTCAACTCAGAGCCAGGGCAAACTGAGGGGAACGCATATCAGTGGAGACAAAGGTATGTGTAGCACTTAGAATGTTAGCTACAGGAACCTTGCAGAGACCAACAGGGGGCATGCTGGGGGTGTCACAGGCATCAGCATCCATGATCCTCCATCAATGTCTGAATGCTATGCTACAATATATCAGTGGCCACATATATTTTCCATGTATGCCTGAGGACAGGGCCGCAAATATCCAAGAGTTCTACCCTGTAGCATACTACCCTGAAGTACTGGGTGCCATAGATTGAACACATATAGAAATTAAGGCACTACCTGGGGAACAGGGAATGCTTTACATAAATAGAAAGGGCTTCCATTCC